>NC_056739.1:1778031083-1778052050 GCF_019279795.1 Protopterus annectens | reverse complement strand
TGGTTTAGTAGGTCTGTGTGAGACTGGTGGTGTGTTGCATGTATTTTCCTTCCCCACTTAACGGGTCAGTTCCAGTCTTGGGTTGAGAGAGCTTGCTCTCCAGTTTGGCTGTATTATGGCATCTCTTCACATATATTAGTGTTTGTGGTAGGAGGAGAGGGTTGTCTGGTGTACATGAGGTGTTGTAACATTGCCTCAAAATGCCTGGTAGATTCACCAGTTGGACTGAGAGAGTACACCTAAAACTGCCCTTTTGGACATGCCTGAATAGGTAAAGTGAGCTGTTTTACTGATTAGCTGGTAGGGACTTAATAGAGAGCCTTGTCCTTCTGGACAGTATAGGGGGTCTAGTGCTAGGGTTAATTAGTGCTTGCTATGAATTTTGAGCAAGTGCTGGGCTGTGAAATGAATGGTTTGAGTGCTTAAGTTGAAAGTTTGTCAAATTCCAAGGAAAAAATTGAAGATCAAACTTCGTGGAGCCAAGAATAGTTTAACTCTAGGTAACCAGCACTGCCCGGCACGCAAGACTGCGCAAATGCAGTTTTTATAGCAGGGAAATGAAAGAGATAGAAATTAGCCCAAAATGGCCAATAAACTACTAACTTCTGGGCTATAGCAAACAGGGCGCACAAATTTCAGAAAGAAACAGATCAAATAGGCAGGCACAATAAGCCTTGAACCAGAAATTCCCAGCTCAGAGGGGCAGAATCTAGCCTCTCCTCCCACAAGAGTGCAGACTACAAGCCTTCTTAATGTAAAATGACTGGCCTGAAGCCAAAGTGCTTAAACCAGAACTAATGTGCTTTTAGAATAACAGACACTGAGCCTTTAATCAGCAATTCCCAACTTAGAAGGATGTATGCTACCTGTCCTGCCACAACAATGCAGTCCACAAACCTTCTTAATGTAAAACAACTGGTTTGAAGCTCAAGTGCTTAAACCAAAAGGTTTAGAATAACAGTTACAGTTTAATCAGGCTACTACCAAGCAGTAATAACTGCAGCAGGATAATACAATTGAATACTTTTAAGAAGAAGCACAAGCAAAATAAGGTAATAAAGTGGGAAGAAGCGCAATTACAGTAAAAGCAGATGAATAAAGTGCAATTTTTTATATATAACAGAAAATGAGCAAACTGATTTAAACAAATTACCCAATTAACCAGTAAAAAAACTCAAAATTGAGCCCTGTTCCAGCAGTCTTCAATCTGACAAGTTCTGCCACGAGGGTGCAGGGGAACCTTCTCCAAAAATGATGGCTTGGATTAGTGCTCAAGTTATACAAACAAAGCTAGAGTCATCAGGCCTGAATCTAGTCTATGCATGACATGCAATATTAATAACTATAACAGCAATAATCATAATGGGTTGTATGAGTGGAAAATGCATAGTTGGTTAAGAATATACAGACAAGTCTGCCAGTATATCTATGCCATCTGCTGTTCTCTACCTCCAGGTACATGGCATCCAAGCGGCATTCTTCGGTCAAGGCCCTGAGCAGATATGAGCCCTGGAATACAGTACATCAGTCCTTCTGCATGTTATTTATTGCATGATCGTTTTCTTTGGTAAAGCTTACAAAGGATCATTATTTATGACTGAATCTGATTTCACCATTGAGTTGATGACAGTGGGATCATTATTGTCTGATGAGCAGACCTTGACTATGATTCTAACACAGACTGTTTGCTACACTGATCACCCAAAACTTGGCCTTGGGGCCAGATGTGACGAATGTAATAGGAAGCACAAGCAGAGGTCATCCACCATTGGCAACGCCACCTAAAATGTGTAAAACACGGCTTCTTAGTGATACAATTTAATACAGGACAGAGTACAACAATATGTACTCAGTATAATGCTAAGTCTGCAAGCATATGAAATACTTGATAAGCGAGGAGTATGTAATGAAATTCTGAAACATTTATTATATATGAACATATTGTATCTTTCTGGTTTCACATGCTGACCACTGAGCCTGACACATAACTGCTGAGATTGCCCACAGCCATGTGGCCTCCTAACTCTCACCTTCTTTCTAAACAATCACAGACAAAGCCACAAATAATGGGGTGGGGGTGGAGTGGTGGGAAAAAAGGCCGCAAATCTGGGACAAATTAATAGACCAACAGGTTTTGTATCAACATGCATTTTCTGAACAACAAAATGTATGGACCTTTAATGTCTGCCATCAGTGTAACCAAATGTAAAATAAAGCAAAAATAAAACAAAAACTGACCAGGGGTAATCCTCAGCGATTAACCAAAAAATAAAGAATTTAATGAAGGACAAGGCAAAAAATGTTGGTCAAAATCAGGGGTGGTCTACAAAATCAGGGGTATAAGGAGCAGACATTATGGAAAAGAGCACACTACTGGAGTCATGGGGAGGAAAAATCATGGAAAGGAGCACACCAACAGACACAATGGGTGCAAAAATCCTGAAAAGGAGCATACTCTGGCTAGGCTTATAACTCTGGCTAGGCTTATAAATGCCATCAGGCAGATAGCCTAGTACCTACCTATGAACCTATATCACTTCACTGGCTGTTCTTGACAGAGGCTCAGTTAATTAATCAATGGGGCAGCGAAAGCTGACACTCTGGCTAGGCTTATAAATGCCCTCGGGCAGATAGCCTAGTACCTACATATGAACCTACCTATGAACCTACCTCCAGAGATGTGAGATGTATAAATATTAGAAAGCAGCACACCACTGGAGACGTGGAGCAAAAATAATGAAAAAGCACACTGCTGGAAGCATGAGGAGCAGAAATCCTGGAAAAGGAGCATACCACCAGAGACACGAGGAGCTAATTCCTGGAATGGACTATATCAGTGGAGACATGGCAAGCAGAAATCCTGGAAAAGAGCGCACCACTGGTGTCATGGGGAGTTGAAATCCTAGCAAACAACACTCTACTGGAGACATGGGGAGCAGAAATCCTGGAAAAGAGCACATCAATGGAGACATGGGGAAACAGAAATCTTGGAAAGGAGCAAACCATGAAAAACAGCAGTAGCAAAAAGCAAAGGAGGAAAAAACAGGGGGTAGATTAATCAGATGACCTTAAGATAAGCAACCCTTGTAAAAAAGCAATGTGTAGCACTGAAGGAAAGTTGGGATGTATAAGATAAAACATTAAAACTACAGCTAGTAAGATGCCATCTCAAAAGTCCTCCAGGATTCAGAAACAAATAGGGTAATGTGAAGGATAACATTGCATGATGAGCAGTAACACTGGGGGTGGGGGCAGTTCAGAGACACATATCAAGGTTGTGTAAAGGGCAAAAAAGACCACAGCAGACATGATATGCTAATGAGCATATAATGAGACAAAAAAGATCACAGCAGGCATGGTATGCTAATGAGTATATAATGAGACAAAAAAGATCACAGCAGGCATGGTATGCTAATGAGTATATAATGAGATGGAAATGAGTAACGTTATTAAACAATAGCGACGGCGAGTGTAGCGGAGGATAAATGATATGGAAGAACAATTCAGATACATGAAAGAACTATGTGATGAGTTACAACCACTAGTGTCACTGTGCAGCATAATGCCATAGGCATGCAGGAGTAGAGCTCCTATATTTTTTCAACAGGCAGTTGAGTACCTGTGTTTTCTTAAAACAAAATTTTAAGTGAGTAATGTAATAACTAACTTCTTTTTGGCACCTTTAAGTCAGATGCTGTATAATACATTATAACTCGTGATTGTGATGAAGTACTTCAACATATGTTAGGATGTTTTATGCCTTGGAGAAGTCATTATTTATTTATTTAGTCTGTCAACTGAGTAAATAAGTGAGTCTTGAGACCTTCTTCAGTCAGGATCCAGGCTATCATGGTAGAAGCGATGCAGCAACACCATGTCACTCACCAAGACTAAGCCGACACCTTGTTAGACCTTGTTAGATGACCATTAATAAAGTGACGTACCAGTGGTGGTGAGATAAAGGCCTGTCTACTGTCCGGAAAACCCATGTTCAAATAGTGACTTGGGAGCTTGATGGCACAGGCAGGGAGGATAGCCATCCACAACCAGAGGAAACGAAGGAGGCACACATTCCCAAAACACTGTCACAGTCTGTCTTCCCTGGTGGAGATCGAGGAAAGAACCATGTGGTGTTGCCTGAGGGTGGGTGACACATCCTGCTGATGTTAGCCCTGTGCAGAAGTGAGGGGTGATTCAGCATTGATGCTCACTGCACATCCCATCTTTAGGGTGATGCAGGGTGAGGGCAAGGTGGGTGGTGAATTAGTAGAAAAACACTCCCCAGCAGCAGTGTGTCACTTCCCCAGATTATACAATCTCTTCATTGTTCCCAGACCTTGGTTGTGCTAAACCTGGGAGACAGTAAATTGGATCTGGTATACCCAGGTGATGAGGAGAGAACCTGTAAGCAGCTGATGAGGAACCAAACAAGAGCTACAGTAAATAGATAGATAGATAGATAGATAGATAGATAGATAGATAGATAGATAGATAGATAGATAGACAGAGATAGATAGATAGATAGATAGATAGATAGATAGATAGATAGATAGATAGATAGACAGATAGATAGATAGATAGATAGATAGATAGATAGATAGATAGATAGATAGATAGATAGATAGATAGATAGATAGAATGAATTATGCAACACTAGCTACTATACAAAATCATTGATAAACAACAGTGATGATATTTGCAATGCATAAAGTTATCATATCACTAAAGGAATGAATATAGAACAATTCTACACTGCTGCAAAAGACAGAAAAGTAGATTTATAATAGAAAGGAAGATATATAGTGCTGAGGATGGGGACAGAAGACAGTTTATATGGCTAGGAAGCTGTGTGTGTGTGTGTGTGTGTGTGTGTGTGTGTGTGTGTGTGTGTGTGTGTGTGTGTGTGTGTGTGTAATGTGCATATATATATATATATATATATATATATATATATATATATATATATGTATATATATATATATATATATAGAGAGAGAGAGAGAGAGAGAGATTCACTTCATAATCTCAAAATGCTGAAATATCGAATTTCAGTATCTCGAGACCATGAAGTCAAAAGTCCATATCACTGAAACCAGGTGACCATGACACCCAAAACTGCAAAACCACAAAACTGAAAATACACACCACACAGTACACAACACATACAAACAAATGCACATACCTCCCGACACTTTCAAAAAAGCAACACAACACACACAACTAAACAAACATACACACCTACCCTTACTATATGCAGGGGGGCAAGCACCCCTGCAGCCCCCACACCCCCCTACTTAAATATTCTAACTCCAAGGTTGCACTACATACACACACACATGAAACACCACCACACAAGCAACATTCCCCTCGCACACACACATCACTGTAACAAAACACTCTAACACACACCACAGCCACTGCCCAAAACCCTTAAACAAAAACACTTACCCAAATCTATGCAATTATTAGCGCCGATTAATTAGAACCGCTTAATTCAACATCTCCGACATGCGAGATTTTGAATTTCGTGCTTCTGGTCTTTTGAGGTTTTCGGCTTTCCACTTTATAGGCTCGAGATTCTGAAATTTGATATTTCAGGATTTTGAGGTTATAAAATGAATATATATATATATATATATATATATATATATATATATATATATATATATATATATATATATATATATATATATATATATGGCTCACAAATAGAACCCAGAAACTTAGGGTGAGTGACTCTGCCTGCTCCAAAAGACCTGTCACTAGCAGTGTGTCCCAAGGTTCAGTCCTTGAGCCACAACAAGGAGAAAATTACAGTGAGCTGCCTTTCGGGTGCCAGGATCTGCCACAAGTCACTCCACAACAAGTAGAAATATGACTCTGTCATTGTCCATGTTGGAGTGAATGACTTGAGACGTACCTCCCTGGACTACATGAAAAGAGACATGGAAGAGCTCAGATCATGTGGCCCAGGCAGGTAGGGACTCCTAAGCCCTGAGTAGCATCCTGCCTCTCACTCAGAATGATAATACCACAATATATGAGGACAAAATGATTGACTTCAAATAATTGGCTAAGTATCTGGTGTCATTCAAAGGGGATCCAGTATCTGTCTGCTCTGGGATGACATGATCGACAGACAACAGTGTGCTTTCGCCAGAGATGATCTGCAACTCTGTTGCCCCTGGGATTCAGGTTACTGGCTAAGGCTCTTGCCATACCCCTATAGTGCCTTTTTTAGGGAATGTTCAAAAGGACAATAATACCAACCCACTCATATAACAGGTACAAGCATGCAAAAATCTAGAAGGTAATGTTTCTCAGTGCTAGAAGTCTAAACCTCAAAATGCACTCTCGAGACACTCCTGTAAAAATGGAGAACATCACATCTCAGCAGTAACTGGAGACCTGGGTCTGGCTCCAGAGAGCATCCCCTGGCAATACCAGGCTACAACTCTACCACATTTTTCAGCCACCTCAAACCAGGATCGAAACACTAAAAGTGTGGAGGGAGTGTCCATATTCACCAAGGATATTCACACCACCATGTTAGAAGGTTGCCCAACACAATGCGTCTGAAATTCTCCAGATGCAACCTAACACTAGGTAAGACTTGCAATTCAAATTGTAGCTTAAGCTAAGCAGATCCCCCACCATGCCCCAAGATCTCCTACCACTACACCTTTCTAAAAACATACTGGAAAATATTAATATACAGCCAAACACCCTAATACTGGGTGATTTCAACTAACCCTGCCACATTAACTAGGAAAACTGCTCAAAAGAATCCAACACCTTTGCCCAACGGTTCTTGGAATTCAAAATCTCTAATGCCCCTTGATCAACTAATCCATAGTCCCAATTAGGGGCTCCAATATCCTAGACCTGGTCATTACCAACATGGGAAATCGATGCTCCACACCTGCTTGTATCACCCCCTGCTGGAATCAGGCCAGACCATAAGCTTAATCAATACCCTTAACATCCACATCCCACCCTCTACCCCAGTAAGGAAACCTCCATAAAAACTTCTCCAAAGCCAACTTCATGCTACCTAAGTCAGAAGTTACAAATCCTCTATGACACCCATGCAGACTGAAAGTCTGACTGCTGAGTCCTATACATTAAGGCACAGTACAAGCATTATCCACTCATGCATGAATCAATATGCCATCCCAAATAGAACCAAGATGCTCTCCTCCAAAAAAAAGGAAGCTTAATCTGGTGGTCCCCTGTCCGTGAAACAAATTTACAACAAAAGGAAGAAACTATTGCAGAAAAGAGGAAAATCCCAGGATGCAAAAAAACTCCCTTACCAAACCTCTGTAAGGAGCTAAGATCCCCTTAAGCAAAATCCCTCCAAAGCTAAGTTAGGAAAATAAAATTGCCAAATATTCCAAAGACAACCACAAGACATCTTGTCTATAATTATGTCAAGAATCTAGAATGGCAAATGCGCTCAGATCTTCTCTGAGCTACAAACATAATGGCATTAAATATACTCAATACCAAGGATATTGACAATATCCTGGCAGATCGATCTGTAGTGCCAATCCCACCCCCTCTCACCCCCCCTAAATGGCCCTATCTCAATACTCAGAAGATTGCCAAATCTGTGCAATAATGGCCACATTGCGTAAAAAACGACTCTCTAAAGCTAAGAATATGGCAGCATCCATGGGACCAGATGAGATGCATCCCGGGCTGTGTGTACTACATGAACTACAAAATGAAACTGGCACTCACCTAAGTGTCATGTTTAATCATACCCTCACCTCAGGCTTTGTGCCCACTGAGTGGCACACATTGTGCCACGTAAGTTATCCCACTCCACAAGAGGATCCACCTGGATCCCTGGAACTACTGCCCCATCAGTCTGATTTAGCCTGATCTGCAAGAGCATGGAACGTATTATCATGGAACTTATAAACAAAGACATTGGCAACCTTCAAACACTCAGACCCCACCCAGTTTGGGTTCGCGTGAAGGGCCAATCTTGTCTCCTGAACCTGGATTGACTTCTTTCAAATCAGTCTCCAGAGCCGCGGGACGCAGGGTAAGGCAGCCCACACAGCCTATCTGGACCTGGCCAAGGCCTTTGACACCATTCCCCACTCTGGAACTCTATAGATAAAATTACTAAGCTGGGCATAAATCCCTTACATCACTAACAATGGGTTGCCAACTGGCTTACTGACAGAACCCACACTGTAAAAAGTGAAGCTGACCTAAATCCAGCTCCAGACAAGGACAAGTGGAGTAAATTCCTCAGGTTCAGTCCTGGGACCGCCTCTTGTTTGGCATTTACTTCTCTCTGAAGTACAGGCCAACACTAAAGGACTCTGATAACAAAGTTCACAGATGACTGCAAACTGGGAGCCAAGCATTACTGAATCCCCAAAATTATGTGGATACTCTACAAAAGGGCCTTTACAGAAACAGGTGAGTGGTGCCAGAGCCATGGGCCCAAGCTCAATGCCAAGAAATGTATAGTTATCCCCTATGGGAAAAAAAAAAACATGTACCCGTGAATTACCACATAAGTGGCAGTACACTAAACATTCAAAGTGTGATAAGGGACTTAGGGACGAGGTGGAAAGTGGTCTCACCTTCAATAACCACATCACTCACAACAGTCAAGAAATCCTTCTATGTGGCACACCTCATCACTACAGGGCTTCTTTCTATCCAGAAAAAGGAGGTGATTGTCCTACTGTAACTCATCCCTCATTAGACCCATTATAGAATACAATGCCCCATTTGGTATGTACCTTCCAAGACTCTCTGCAACACCTGGAAAGGCTGCAGAAATACCTCACTAAAAGAATCACAGGCTTCTAAAGCAGATGCCCTATGCTAACCGCCTTTAAAAACTCCAGCAGCTATACTCTGTCACAGATCGCCTACTCTGAGGCAATCTCTACTTAACATACAAGTCTGGCGTCAAAACCCAGAGCTGTTGGGCATGGCTACACTTAAAGAAATCCCAACTCCCTCAGAGCCACACGCTCCAGGGATCTAAAACCTTGTCATCACAATAAACAAAACATGCTGGAGGGATATAGGTTCCTGGACCTAGAGATTCCCCAGACTCTGGAATAGACTGCTCCATACATGTCAAGCAGAGCCTTCTTCAAAAGGAACCTTGATGATTGGATGGAAGAAAGAAATTCACCCGAGGGATCACGCCAGTTGCTGTGCTAGACAGGGGCCCAGGGAAGTAAATAGTGTGAGAAGAAATAGCCAGGGAATTGTTATGGCTAGGCTTGTATAGACCCTAGGGCCGTATAACCTAGTGCACCCAATCTATGAACTCTATGAACTGTTTTACATTTACTTCTCAGTTGTCAAAAGTGTGAATGTCAAGGGTTTATGACTTACCAGGTTTGGAGATGACTCAACAAGCATGGTGTCATCAAAACTAGCAGAGGATATCAAAATAAATGCAAAAGAACCTTTCCAAAATAAATAGCTGGTGTCAAAACCAAGGCTTCTAACACTAAATGTCAAGATATGTATAGCTGTATCCTTTGGTAAACATGACTTCCCTTGTAACTATCACATTGACAACACATCCTTTTCCAAATAATTAACTGTCCTTTTATCACCATGTATGTATCCACTAATGTAAGGAAAGTTCTTCCTCAATGAAGCACAGCTTATATATAAAATGTATGATGTCCAAGTCCAGGGATGTAATCATTCCACTGACCTCATTCTCATTAAGTTGTTCATTGAAATATGTAGTCTCCCCATTTAGTATGTATCTCTCGGTTCTATATCAGCTTATCGAAAAGCTGAGAAGAGTGAACACTCTTTTGATCGACACTCTAAATGTCGTAAAACCTAAATATAGTTAAGATTAACGAACAAGTATTTCTTTCCCAGGGAAAGAAAAAATCACTGCTCCATGAAAAACCCAAAACAAAAAATGAAAACACAATATAGTGAAGCTGTAGGGGCTTCTACCCCCACCCCTCTACTTAAATATACCAACTCCCAGAATGCACCACAGTGGGGGGAATGGCAAACTCCTGGGGAAATGAGTTTTCCAGCGATTTTTTTCCCTGGGAAAAAAAAATCGCTGTTCTGTATCTTTGCTATTTAGGTTGTCTCGATGTTTAGGGGTTAATTAAAGTATTTGCTTTTCTCAGCTTTTGATAAGCTGATATAGACCAGTATCTGTCCAAGTAATTGTCATAAACTAGAGCAACCATAAAACTATCTCACAAAAAAAATCTCCTAGTGGCCTGAATCAAGATTTCTGTACCTACAACAAGGCAGAAACCTGGGCAGCTTTGTAGAACCTAGTGTTGGTTGGGGGGCCTAGTCAGGTCGTTACAAACATTTACTGAAAAAAAAAAAAAAAAAAGAAAACAGTTGGAACCAAACTCTGTGGATAAAACACTATTCTAGCTGCAGAACAGCTGGTTTTTAAGGTTTCTTGCTGTTGTTTGTTCAGTGTCTTCTATTGGCTGAACGCCCAATGAGGGACAGAACTAATAATAGACTTCAAATGGCACAATTGTTTAACTTGAGCAGGAAGGACCAGTGTTAATGTGTTAATAGGAGATGAGTGAGTGAGTCCATCTGTTTGTGTACTTTGCATCAAAGATAAATCAGCAGGTACAAGTTGCTCATTTAAGGTAAGATTCTGGTATACTATGAGTCATAAGTGATGACCTGTATATGTGCTGGACTTGTTTGGTAAAGACAGAGTGTGTGTGAGTGTGTGTGTGTGTGTGTGTGTGTGTGTGTGTGTGTGTGTGTGTGTGTGTGTGTGTGTGTATGTATGCGAGTGAGTGACTGTGTGATGACTGAGTTAGAAGGTTGTCTAGTTGGTATCTTGCTTCAGAATCAAACACTGGCTCATTGCTGCTGAAGGCAAAGGTTTTTAACCTTCTGCTATCATCTGCTAGGTGTCCATGTTTTTTTTTTTTTATTTCTGGTATAGCTACTGAGGGTTAATTTGTGGTTAATTACTGAATTTCATATTGACAATATGCCCTGAGGAATACATGTTGATCCAAAATGTGTTACTCATTAAGTGCTCTTATTTGTTTCATTTTTGTAAAACAGTTCTGATTTTGCCTCCTGTTTATATCTCTATCTGTGAGTAAATTTCATTTAACTAAATAGTGCTACGGGCAATCTGGACATTGAGATAAGATCTCTTGTACGGTCTCTGGACTGCAAACCTAGTAATTACCAATGAACCAGAGAAGTTATGGTGTAAAGGAAGTAGGTGATTGTAATAAATAGACATCATCATGTGAGCTATGTTCTTGGGGTGCATTAACACAGCCAAGTGCTCTTGGGCTGCTATCTCTTATTTCTTCTCCTGTTGAATGCGTTGACAGTGTAATCCTTGCTTCTTCTCTGTTGAATGTTGACAGCAAAGCATCTTGAGCTTCTTCATATCGTTGATGGTGTGTGCCCTTGGATACAATCCTCTGTTGAATGTTGACAGTGTGCAGTCCTGGTTTTCCTCTGTAGAATGTTGACAGTGTGCGATTCCTTGGTTTCTTCCTCTGTTGAATGTTGACAGTGTGCGATCCTTGGTTTCTTCCACTGTTGAATGTTGACAGTGTGCCATCCTTGGCTCTTCTGCTGTTGAATGTTGACAGTGTACGATCCTTGGTTTTCCGCTGTTGAATGTTGACAGTGTGCCATCCTTGGTTTCCTTCCTCTGTTGAATGTCAGTGTGCGATCCTTTAGTTTCTTCCTCTGATGAATGTTGACAGTGTGTCTCTTATTCCTTCCTGTTGAATGTTGACAGTGTGCAGTCCTTGGTTTCCTTCCTCTGTTGAATGTTGATAGTGTAGTCCTTGGTTTCTTCCTCTATTGAATGTTGACAGTGCAGCTTGGCTTCTTCCTCTGTTTAATGTTGACAGTGTGCGATCTGTTTCTTCTCTGTTGAATGTTGACAGGAGTAGTCCTTGGTTTCTTCTCTCATGAATGTTGACAGAGTGTGATCTTGCTCTTCACTGTTGAATGTTGATAGTGCGATCCTTGGTTTCCTTGCTCTGCTGAATGCTGGCCAGTGTGCTATCCTTGTTTCTTCTTGCTGAATGTTGACAGGTGCGATTCCTGGTTTCCTTCAACTGTTGAATGCTGTCAGGTAATCCCTGGTTTCCTTCCTCTGTTGAATGTTGATGTGTGCGATCCTTGGTTTCTTCCTCTGTTGAATGTTTACAGTGTGCGATCCTGCTTCTTCCTCTGTTGAATGTTGACAGTGTGCGTATCCCTGGTTTCTCCTCTGTTGGAATGTTGATGGTGTGTATCCTGTATTTCCTTTCCACTGTTGAATGTTGACAGTGTGTAATCCTAGGTTTCCTTTCCTCTGTTGAATGTTGACAGTGTGCGACCCTTGCTTCTTCCTCTGTTGAATGTTGACAGTGTGCAAACTTTGGTTTTAATCTCTGAATGTTGATAGGTAAGTAGTCCTTGCTTTCTCTCTTCCTTCTGCTAAATGTTGAGAGGTGTAGTCCATGGTTTCTTCCTTTTTGAATGTTGATAGTGTGCTGTATCCTTGGTTTTTCCTCTGTTGAATGTTGACAGAGTAACTCTTGGTTTCTTCCTCTGTTGAATGCTGACAGTGTGCCATCCTTGGTTTCTTCTTTCTGTTGAAAGTTGACAGTGTGTAGTTCTTGGTTTCTTCCTCTGTTGAATGTTGGACAGTGTGCAGTTCTTGGTTTCTTCTCTGTTATCGTTGATAGTGCAATACTGGCTTTTCCGCTGAATGTTGACAGTGCCATCTCTTGGCTTCTTCTGCTGTTGAATGTTGACAGTGTGCGATCCTTGGTTTCCTTCCTCTGTTGAATGCTGACAGTGTGCAGTCCTTGGTATCCTTCCTTTATTGAATGTTGACAGTATGGAGTCTTTTGATTTTCCCGTTGAATGTTGACAGTGTACATCCTTGGTTTCCCTTCCTCTGTTGAATGCTGACGTTGTGCAGTCCCTGGTTTCCTTCCGCTTTTGAATGTTGACAGTGTGCAGTCCTTGGTTTCCTTCCTCTGTTGAATGTTGACAGTGTGCAGTCCATGGTTTTCTTCCACTGTTGAATGTTGACAGTGTGCAGTCCTTAGTTTCCTTCCTTTGTTGAATGTTGACAATGTACGATCATTGGTTTCCTTCTGCTGAATGCTGAGTGTGCAACTTGGTTTTCCTTGTTGAATGTTGATAAAGTATCCCTGGTTTCCTTCTGCTGTTGAATGTTGACAGTGTGCGATCCCTGGTTTACTTCCTCTGTTGAATGTTGACAGTGTGCGATCCTTGGTTTCCTTCCTCTGTTGAATGTTCACAGTGTGCGATCCTTGGCTTCCTTCCTCTGTTAAAGGTTGACAGTGTGCAGTCCTTGGTTTCCATTCTCTGTTGAATGTTGACAGTGTATGCATCCTGGTTTCTATTCTGCTGGAATGTTGACAGTGTGCAGTCCAGTATTTCCCTCTGTTGTTGAATGTTGACAGGGTGCAGTCCTTTGTTTCCTTCCTCTGTTGAATGTTGACAGTGTGCAGTGCTTTGCTCTTCCTCTGTTAGGCCAAGTTGACAGTGTGCAGTCCTTGGTTTCCTTCCTCTGAATGTTGACATTGTGTAACTTTGGTTTCCTTCCACTGTTGAATGTTGACAGTGCAGTCCTTGGATTCCTTCCTCTATTGAATGTTGACAGTGTGCAGTCCTTGGTTTATTCCTCTTTTGAATGTTGACAGCGCAATCCTGCTCTTCCTCTGTTGAATGTTGATAGTGTGCAATCTTTTGGTTTCCCTTTCTCTGTTAATGTTGAGGCAAAGCATTCCTGGTTTCCTTCCTCTGTTGAATGTTGACTGTGCGATCCTTTCTTTCCTTCCTCTGTTGAATGTTGACAGTGTGCGATCCTTGGTTTCCTTCCTCTGTTAAATGCTGACAGTGTGCGATCCTTAGTTTCCTGCCGCTGTTGAATGTTGTCAGTGTGCAATCCTTCGTTTCCTTCCTCTGTTGAATGTTGACAGTGTGCTTATTTTTTAGCTGTGAATAAATTGTGCGTCATGAAGTCTGAGTTTAATGTTACTACTTTAGCTGTGAATACACCTTTAATTTAGCCTGTTTTCATTTTGCAGGCACACAGGTGTAAAACGCACTGTTTGAACTCCAAACGTTTGTCTAGTTCTTGGTGCAAATGAGTATGGCTATGAGCTGCTAAAGAGCAATTTTTTGTAGTATGTGGTTTGAGTGCCTCAGCCTTCATTTGCCTTCCATGTGACTCTGTCAAGTTACTTCACCCGATTGTACTCGAGAACTGCTCCTGAAGAAGGACATGCCCAGAGGGTTGTCCCAGGCTGTTAGTAAATGTGTTACACATTTGTCTTTTGAATTCCTGCACCCGTCACAGACACTAATTAGTAGTTTACTGTATGCTATTTAACTATGAATCTAGTTTAATGTATTGCCAGATGCGTTTTCACTAAACGAGAGTTTCAAAGGCAGAGAAGTATACGGTTTCTCATGATGTCTGTTTTCAAAGTGACTGCTTTATTCAGAAAATATCTATCAGTGTTCCTTCTGTAAAGTGTGAAATATGTTTTAAATGAAATCCAAATGTGTATGATAATTGTAAAAGTTAAGAAGAACACAGTATGTACACTGACAGATCTGAACAGTGTTTATGGTAACTGGGAAGGAACAGTCATGTAATGGGATATTGGTATGGTTAGTGGGGGCCCTGATTCATTACCTTACAAAGGGTCCATCTGTGGAAGAAAGCACCCTATCCTCTTTTCTAGTCATTTTTAAACTGTCTTCAGTCTGGCTTTGCAGGACTAGTGTGCAAGTGTGTTTGTGTGTGTGTGTGTGTGTGTGTGTGTGTGTGTGTGTGTGTGTGTGTGTGTGTGTGTGTGTGTGTGTGTGTGTGTGTGTGTGCGTGTGTGTGTGTGCGCAGTCTGTGTGTGTGTGTGTGTGTGCGTGTGTGTGTGTGTGTGTGTCTCAATTAAGTTGGAGCACTTTACCTACTGTATGTTTGTATGAAAGAAATTTGAAATATGTGACTTTGGTTGTTACTATTTATTTATTTTGATACAGATGTCTGACAGATGGAATGCAGCTGATAACTCGGGTCTACTTTATTAACTTGAACGTTCAAAAGTTTGAATGCATAAAGATCGACACATATGCATCAAACTCTTAAACATTCGAAAGTTAATAAAGAAAAAAAATACACAGAAAAAAAATGTAGGCAGGTCAAGCCCCCCTGCACCCCCCCGGTACTTAAATATACCATCTCCGAGACCGCACTACATTGAAGTAAATGGAAATCTCCATTGAAATAAATGGAAATCTCCACCTACGGAGATTTCCATTTACAGTTTTCAAAGGCTTGCACTTTCGATGCATATGGTTCAATCCATAAGTATTTGCAGTTTTACGCTTTCGCGTAAATAAAGTAGACCCAATAACTCACCCTGGTGAGCTGATAAATGTTTAAGTCATTACTCTATCTTTGCATGTGTGTAAAGCAAATTAAAATATTTCACTGTGGCCATATTTATCACAATCAGACGTGATGTGAACTCAGCTAATAAAGGGTGCAGTTTGTTGAGTATGTGGATTATAATGAAAGCAATTTGAATGATCTTTTATGGCTGAAATGTTCTAAAATGTGTACTTTTGCCATTATTGGTTCTTGCATTGTTCCATTTCTTACTGGAAAAAAAATGTTCAAAACTGCAGATTTAAAATGCCCTCCAAGAAATGTTACTGTATTAAACAAGAAATATAATTTAAAACAATCAGGAAGGTGAATCAGAGAACATCTGCATTTATGCATGATCCTAAAATGACAGTGTGTGTGTGTGGGGGGGGGTGGGGTGCATGGTTTGAAAACATCACAGGGCCTAAGGTACACTTAATTGCCACTAACCAGATGCATTTTCAGTGAATGCAAGTTTAAATTAGTTTCCAGTGAATGAGATTTAGAAGGGAAGATCAGAAGAGAAGTTTACTGTTGCTCTTGCTAAGTTCGTTTTCAATGTGAGCCTGTTTTGTTTAACAAATGACCATCAATGTTAGTGCTATACAATTTGAAATAAGTTTCGCTGTAACACACTGACAGGCTTGAACAATGTTTATGGGAAATCAGATGCAGACAAATAATTGGACAGGGAAAATGGGGGGGGGTCCATTACTCTGCCTAGGGCTACATTTGACCACAATCCGTCTTTAGCTATAAGTAGAGTATAAAATATACAACCTCCAGAAACCAATACCATTTACAAAGAAATAAATAAAAAATAAAAAAGACTAATTTTCCTTCACTGAACAGGAACTACAAATATAAGCTGGTTAAATGCAATTATAACAAAACTCACTGTAATATTGGGTCTGTATTACAGCATCTAACACCCCTTTATCGACACATAGTAAGCAAAATGCAACAACCCCAAACAGCCACAAAAGCAATTTTTTTCCGAATGGAAGAAGTCCACCAGGTTTAACAGGCATCACCTACCTTTGACTGTTGGATCAAGGGTTTGGAGATCGCCTATATCCTTATTTATAAGGTCCATGATGATTTGTTCAATGGCCTTACAGATAAGGCTGGTTAAGCTTATGGGTCTGTGGTTCCTAAGGTCTGTTGCTGTACCCCCTTTATGAAGGGGGATGACAGTTGCTGTTTTCCAGTCAGCAGAAACAAAACCAATAGTCAGGCTGTGGTTAAAGAAAGCACCTAATGGAGTTGCTAACTCATGTTTTAGACCATTTAGACCTGGGATGCCATTCGGTCTTGGAGAGGCTATATTTTTGACTTTTGACCTTGGAGAGAACAATAATGTCTTACTCTTTGGAGATGCAAAGTCGGGGAGATGGAGAGGGTATGCTTTGTGGAATGTTTGAAGGGGAAAGGAGGGTGAAATTTTCACCAAATCTGTCAGATAATACGTTAGCTATTTTTGCAGGATCAGTTTGTGTGATGCCATCCACAGCTAGTTCAGCACATGTATGGGTCCTACCTTTTAGGTTATGGATATAGCTGAAGAATGCCTTATGGTTATCCTTAGCTATGGTTGCTATTTATTTTCAAAGTTGCCCTTAGAGGACTTTACAAGTTGTCTTATTTGTTTGTTCAAGCAGAAGAAGGTGTTCTTCCAGTGCTGGGACCTCTCTTTTTTATTCTTAGACATCAACTTCTTCCTCTTATTGTATAACTTATTAATGCTAGATGTCCACCAGGGAGGCTTGTTTTTTTCTTAAGGATCTTGTTTGATCCTATCAGGTACAGCTGTGTCAATACATTTTTATAAGTGTTTGTACAGAGCATTTGTTTATACTTTAGTATTGTTATCAATGCCATCTGTGGGAACAAGAGCTTGGAAATTATTTATGCCATCTCTTAGGAGGATATAATTAGCTTTGGTGAAATTTTTTAGCTGATTTCACCTAAGAAGGGTTCAGATGTTATAGCCACTTCAAATGTGACTGATTTGTGGTCAGACTTAACCAGTGATGGTCCTATACTTGTGGTGGTGCAACGGTCAGCCATGTTGATGAAGACTAGTTTGTGAATATTTGAGCCCCTTGTGGAGTTGCATACCATTTGTTCCAGGGCATCAGTGTTAACAGGGTCCAGGAACCTTTGTGCGATCATATTGGTACTCATATAAGTTTCACAGTCAATGGAGGGATGATTAGAATTGTTCCATGACTAGAGTGTTTGGTTGTAATTCAATTGACTCAAGCAGGTCCAAATAAACAGCATAGGTATCTTGGTTCATTGGAGCTAACAATGACTTGAAGGGGAGTCTTACCCACACTGAGTTGAACTTGGAGTAACTCTATGGAGATTTCCTGTCTAACTTGTCTAGAGTTGTAGCTATCGTTAATGAAGATAGATATTCCTTCTCATTTGGTTCTCACACATTCATTTTGTGGTCTGAAATTGTTGAAGACATTATAGCCTTGCAAGGCTAGGGTACTCTCTGTGGCCCTGAACCAAGTTTCTGTGACTGCACAGGCATCAATATCCTTCAGGGAGAGGGTGCTTCCAGAGAGTGCATTTTCTGATTTAACCTCCTAGCATTTAGCAGCATAATCTTTTATTTGTGATTAATATTTTCATGTCAGAAATGTTGTTCTTGAGACCTTGCCTAAAAAGGCACTATGGGGGAAGCAAGTGCCTTAGCCAGTAACTGAAAGCCTAAAGGTGACAGATGAAGACCATCGCTGGCAAAGCAGCGTGGTCTATCAACCATGTCATCCCAGGCTGACAGGAAATGGATTCCCTTAGAATGACACCAGAAACTAAGCCAATTGTTGAAGTCAATCATTTTTTGTTTGTATCACCCTAGGTGAGGGTAGAATGCTGCTCAAGGCTAGGGACATACCTGCATGGTTACATATTCATAAAGCTCAATCATGACTCTCTTCATATAGTCCTGTGAGGTACGTCTCAAGTCATTCACACCAACATGAACTATGACAGAGTCCTAACAGTATTTGTTGTTGAGAGACCTGAGTGCATATGTGATCTGACGGATCCTGGCAAACAATTGACAGCTGACCGTAATCTTCTTCTTGTCCAGCCTGGTGAATGGGACATCTGTGTGCCTCACAATGGAGTCACCTATCACTACAAAAGTTGGTTTAGATGTGCTTTGCCTTAGGGGCTTATTTGGTGAGGTAATGGTTCTTGTGTTATTATGTGTACTGAGTGCTGTATTAAGTGTAGCGTGTTGGTTTGGAAGATCACGGGTGTTTAGGTAGGCTTCTGGTGAGTACCTCTGCGTATGATGGTTTGTTTTGAGTGCATAGTTTTTGTAGAAGGTGTAGTATGTGAGCTAACAACCTGTTCATTCTTACTGTTCTGTGCACGACAGAGCAAGGATTCCAGAGTCTTAGTGTAGATGCATCTCTAACAAATTGTACTTCGGTGATTTAGAAGTAGAGGGTTGTCAGTGTACACCAGATAGTTGCTACACTGCCTCAGGATACCCATGTCAATCAGGATGGTAAGAGAAATGGAGGGAGACTGATCATCCATAATGCTAGGTTAAATCCTGTTTTCACAATGGGGAGAAAAAAAGGAGGGGTGTGATATAACTGGGTGGTCTAAACGGGGTCTATACTAATAGGGTGCTCTATAAAGGATGTATACTAGTGGGGGTTCTCTAAATGGTATGAAACTGTTGCAGAGTTGGTGGTTTGGGGACCCATTAGTGCAGTTGAGGTGCTCTCTGAGCAGCTAAGCATTGGCTGGATCATGGGCAGCTACTAAGGAAAAATTTATCTACTGAAGTTTTTGCCTCTATAACCGCCAGTGGTTACCCCCAATGCGCTGGAGTGTACAATAGTGCACGGAGGTGTGCTGTGCGTAAACAGATGAATACAGCAAAGAAGTGGCTGGTCAACTAACTGTGGAGCTGTGTTAAAACATGCTTAAATACAGGGCTTGTGTAGCAACAGTGAGCAAAGTGAATTACGCAATCTAACCAATAAGAAAGCTCAAGACTGAGCCCTGTACCAGCAACCTTCAATTAGTTAAGTCCTAATGGCACTCTTCTGCCACAAGGGTGGGGGTGGGGGCTCTCCAGCAAAAAGCCTGGTTTAGTGCTCAGTTTAACAACAGAACCAGATTCAGCAGGTCTGACTGTATACAGCAGACAAAAAGTGCAGCTAGTCAGCAAGAACAGTGTTAAAAAATTAACAATATAGTAAAATACAGTTTAAAAGTGCAAAATACAATTGCAGTTATGGTTAGCATAATGCAACAGATTCCTCGGTTGCACAGATGAATACAGCAGAGAAGTGGCTGGTTGCTCACCTCTGTGGAGCTGTGTTAAATCAGTGAGAAAACCTGAATTAACAATTTAATCACTGAGACAGATGCCTGGTGTCAGAGCCATGGCCTCAAGCTCATTGCCAAAAAGTGCAGTGTCATCCCCTTTGGTAAAAACTCTGCACCCATGAACTATCACATAGGCAGCAATCTACGCAGAATGCGTGATAAGAGACCTTGGGACCCAGGTGGACAATAGTCTCTCCATTGATAGTCACATCGCCACAGTAGTCAGGAAGTCCTTCTACGTGGCACACCTCATCATCAAAGGGTTCACATCCAGGAAAAAAGAGGTCATTGTTCCCCTCTAATCAAAACTCATTAGACCCATTATAGAGTACAACGCCCCTTTTGGAATGTACCTCACAAGACATCTGCAGCAGCTAGAAAGGCCACAGAAGTACCTCGCAAACAGGATTACTGGACTCAAACAAATGCCCTACACTGACTGCCTCAAAAAACTGCAGCTTTACTCTGTAGCATATTGCCTACTCCGAGGTGATCTCTGCCTAACATATAAAGCTATGTCAAACCCAGAGCTGTTGGACATGCTACACCTAAAGAAATCCCAGTCCCTCTGAGCTACACGCCTAGGGCCCTAAACCTTGTCACCACAATAAACAGGACATGCTGGAGAGATAGATTCCTATCCCAGAGACTACCCATATTCTGGAACAGGCTTCCCATCTATGTCAAGCAAAGTTCTTCATTAGCACTATTCAAGAAAAATCTTGATGAGTGGATGGAAATACACCCAGGGGATCATTTCTGTGTCTCTGCTCGACAGTGGCACAGGAAAATAACTTTGTTGGGGCTCGACAGTGGCACAGAAAAATAAATTTCTTGGGCGGGTAAGCCAGAGATGACAGCCTAATACTTACCTATAAAACTAAAAAACTCAAAACGGAGCTCTATGCCAATAACCTTCAATTAGAAGAATCCTAACTGCACTACAACAATACTTGCCGCCAAGTTTTATAAGAAAAACCGATTTATTAGTTACGACTACACAAAGTTAACAGAAAAAAAAACACATTAAAAATAGTTTTATCTCGGAATAAAAAAAAAACTATTATTTATTGGAAATAACAGAGTTATAAAAAAAATCGTGCTACACAACATTATTTAAACGGGGTAAACCAATATAACATACCAACAAAAGC
>NC_056739.1:1778008930-1778030583 GCF_019279795.1 Protopterus annectens | reverse complement strand
GATCGCACACTGTCAACATTTAATAGAGGAAGGAAACCAAGGATCACACACAGTCAACATTCAACAGAGGAAGGAAAGGCAGGATCGCACACTGTCAACATTCAACAGAGGAAGGAAACCAAGGACTGCACACTATCAACATTCAACAAAGGAAGGAAAACAAGGATCGCACACTGTCAACATTCAACAGAGGAAGGAAACCAAGGATCACACACTGTCAACATTCAAGAGAGGAAGGAAACCAAGGATCGCACAGTGTCAACATTCAACAGAGGAAGGAAACCAAGGATTGCACACTGTCAACATTCAACAGAGGAAGGAAACCAAGGATCGCACACTGTCAACATTCACCAGAGGAAGGAAACCAAGGATCGCACACAGTCAACATTCAACAGAGGAAGGAAACCTAGGATTGCACACTGTCAACAGTCAACAGAGGAAGGAAACCAAGGTTTGCACACTGTCAACATTCAACAGAGGAAGGAAACCAAGGATCGCACACTGTCAACATTCAACAGAGGAAGGAAACCAAGGATCGCACACTGTCAACATTCAACAAAGGAAGGAAACCAAGGACTGCACACTGTCAACATTCAACAGAGGAAGGAAACTAAGGACTGCACACTGTCAACATTCAACAGCGGAAGGAAACCATGGACTGCACACTGTCAACATTCAACAGAGGAAGGAAACTAAGGATTGCACACTGTCAATTCAACAGCGGAAGGAAACCAAGGATCGCACACTGTCAGCATTCAACAGAGGAAGGAAACCAAGGATCGCACACTGTCAACATTCAACAGAGGAAGGAAACCAGGGATCGCACACTGTCAACATTCAACAGAGAAACAACCAAGTACTTGCACAGCACGGCACAGCCAAACAGGAACCACGAACCACTGCAGTAGAAAATCCTTTGTTTTAAAACCATCCAACAATATGAACACATAAAACTGTTGAGCGCTTTCATCTAGTACATCTAGATTTCATCAGAACATTAAGCTTAATGCATCCTGGCTGTTAAATACTTAATTTACCCGCCAAATATGCTAATGAAGTAGCTTAATTAATTATTCCAGTTTTTTATCCTTTTTTGAGCTCTAAATAAAAGTGAATAATAAAACATTTTATTTTGCCACTATACTATATTGAAACCATAAAAATTGTCAGATAATGGCAATACTCATATTACAATATATTAACTAAGACACTAATTCATTTTTTTTTTTTTTACACAATTTGTCGCCATGTAATCTATTCACTGTGCAAACTGCTCTAGCTAAAAAACATTTGTTGATATATATATTCTGTATATTTGCATCTATTATGATAGTATAATTCTATCAAACATACTGGGTGTAGTTATAATTATGTTCTTAATAATGGCTTAGTGGGTATAACCTCATTTAATCCTGGGGGTGTGGCTGCTCCTAAGCGCAGTTGCCACTTAATTTCTTTTTCCCCCACTATGGCCTTTATATTGCCTCCTCTGGGATTGGGACTGACCACCTCCAATATCCCGAACTTAAAGTTCATACACAGCTCATTGTTTAATATGTGCCTTGATAGTGCATTGTTGACATCTTTCCTTTTTATACAATATAGGTGGTCATATATTCTGTTTTTTAAGAATCTATCAGTCATGCCAACATAATAATTCTCGCATGTATCACAGATGGCCAAGTATATCACATGTCTAGTGAGACAATTGCCATTCTTAAAATAAATTTTTGTTCTATTTTTATCCTTTAATATTATTCCTTTGCCTTCATAAATATATTTGCAGTAATTGCAACATCCACACCTCGTAGTGCCCCTACTTATATGTGGATCTGCTTTGTTGGAATTCTGCTTTATTTGTATGAGTCTATGAAGGCTATTGCCTGCCTTATGTACAAAACTGGGTGCGGTGGGTACCTTGTCTTTCACCGCTGCGTCATTTGTTAAAATATGCCAATGCTTAGATATTATCTGTTTTATCTTGTGAGTTTCATCCCCGTATTTCACAATGCATGATCTATTGTACCCTAAGCCATCGATTGTGTCATTTCTCTTTTTGGTGGGTATACCTTTACCTATCAACGGGTAATATTTATTACCCCATTCATGCATAATATACTGTGCTAGGTCCTTCAACATCTTTGGAACCGGATTAATATTGGGTATTGCTGAATTAGTGTTTCCAGTTAGGCGCTTGTCTTTCCTCGGCGTGCAGGTGAACGGTAGTGGTGAGGAACTTCTACGTTGTCCGTTGGGTATCTCCTCGTCACTCGCTTGGCCTATGAAGGATTGAGACAGCGCTAATGCTTCCGTAGCAGAAGGCGGGTTTTGTGCTGTAAAAGCACCGGTTTTGGGAGTTAACAATTCTAAAAGACGGCTTAACTCTCCTTTGATGATGGCCATCTCAGAATGAAGTTTGTCCACTTCATCACGAGTTATGGGGTTTCCACAACCCGATATGTCCTGCAGCGAATCCATCGTCAACTATCACAAACAAAAGGTTCCTGAGTTCAACCAGATAACAACCAAGTACTTGCACAGCACGGCACAGCCAAACAGGAACCACGAACCACTGCAGTAGAAAATCCTTTGTTTTAAAACCATCCAACAATATGAACACATAAAACTGTTGAGCGCTTTCATCTAGTACATCTAGATTTCATCAGAACATTAAGCTTAATGCATCCTGGCTGTTAAATACTTAATTTACCCGCCAAATATGCTAATGAAGTAGCTTAATTAATTATTCCAGTTTTTTATCCTTTTTTGAGCTCTAAATAAAAGTGAATAATAAAACATTTTATTTTGCCACTATACTATATTGAAACCATAAAAATTGTCAGATAATGGCAATACTCATATTACAATATATTAACTAAGACACTAATTCATTTTTTACACAATTTGTCGCCATGTAATCTATTCACTGTGCAAACTGCTCTAGCTAAAAAACATTTGTTGATATATATATTCTTTTTTTTGGAAAGGAAATATTGATGAATTGGAAGAATTTGCAAATTACATCAATGGTACCACCCCTTATTTCAAATTTACCTATCAATGGCATAGGAAAGGCATCAACTACTTAGACGTATATGTTTATACGGATGGCAAGGCATTTCAATCTAAGATACATCGTAAGGAAACCTACAGCAATAGTTACTTGCATTTCTCTAGTGCCCATTCATATAAAGTTAAATATAATATAGTGAAAGGGCAAATGATTAGGGCTGCGAGGATGACCTCTGAAAAGAGCAATATGGTTAAGGAGATCAAGCTTATGGTGACTATGTTTAGGGAAAAGGGTTATCCTGAAAAGATGTTGAAGGACCTAGCACAGTATATTATGCATGAATGGGGTAATAAATATTACCCGTTGATAGGTAAAGGTATACCCACCAAAAAGAGAAATGACACAATCGATGGCTTAGGGTACAATAGATCATGCATTGTGAAATACGGGGATGAAACTCACAAGATAAAACAGATAATATCTAAGCATTGGCATATTTTAACAAATGACGCAGCGGTGAAAGACAAGGTACCCACCGCACCCAGTTTTGTACATAAGGCAGGCAATAGCCTTCATAGACTCATACAAATAAAGCAGAATTCCAACAAAGCAGATCCACATATAAGTAGGGGCACTACGAGGTGTGGATGTTGCAATTACTGCAAATATATTTATGAAGGCAAAGGAATAATATTAAAGGATAAAAATAGAACAAAAATTTATTTTAAGAATGGCAATTGTCTCACTAGACATGTGATATACTTGGCCATCTGTGATACATGCGAGAATTATTATGTTGGCATGACTGATAGATTCTTAAAAAACAGAATATATGACCACCTATATTGTATAAAAAGGAAAGATGTCAACAATGCACTATCAAGGCACATATTAAACAATGAGCTGTGTATGAACTTTAAGTTCGGGATATTGGAGGTGGTCAGTCCCAATCCCAGAGGAGGCAATATAAAGGCCATAGTGGGGGAAAAAGAAATTAAGTGGCAACTGCGCTTAGGAGCAGCCACACCCCCAGGATTAAATGAGGTTATACCCACTAAGCCATTATTAAGAACATAATTATAACTACACCCAGTATGTTTGATAGAATTATACTATCATAATAGATGCAAATATACAGAATATATATATCAACAAATGTTTTTTAGCTAGAGCAGTTTGCACAGTGAATAGATTACATGGCGACAAATTGTGTAAAAAATGAATTAGTGTCTTAGTTAATATATTGTAATATGAGTATTGCCATTATCTGACAATTTTTATGGTTTCAATATAGTATAGTGGCAAAATAAAATGTTTTATTATTCACTTTTATTTAGAGCTCAAAAAAGGATAAAAAACTGGAATAATTAATTAAGCTACTTCATTAGCATATTTGGCGGGTAAATTAAGTATTTAACAGCCAGGATGCATTAAGCTTAATGTTCTGATGAAATCTAGATGCACTAGATGAAAGCGCTCAACAGTTTTATGTGTTCATATTGTTGGATGGTTTTAAAACAAAGGATTTTCTACTGCAGTGGTTCGTGGTTCCTGTTTGGCTGTGCCGTGCTGTGCAAGTACTTGGTTGTTATGTGGTTGAACTCAGGAACCTTTTGTTTGTGATATTCAACAGAGAAAGGAAACCAAAGACTGAACACTGTCAACATTCAACAGAGGAAGGAAACTAAGGATTGCACACTGTCAACATTCAACAGAGGAAGGAAACCAAGGATCGAACATTGTCAACATTCAACAGAGGAAGGAAACCAAGGATCGCACACTGTCAACATTCAACAGAGGAAGGAAACCAAGGATCGCACACTGTCAACATTCAACAGAGGAAGGAAACCAAGGATCGCACACTGTCAACATTCAACAGAGAAAGGAAACCAAAGACAACACACTGTCAACATTTAATAGAGGAAGGAAACCAAGGATCGCACACAGTCAACATTCAACAGAGGAAGGAAAGGCAGGATCGTATACTGTCAACATTCAACAGCGGAAGGAAACCAAGGACTGCACACTGTCAACATTCAACAGGGGAAGGAAACCAAGGATCGCACACTGTCAACATTCAACAGAGGAAGGAAACCAGGGATCTAACACTGTCAACATTCAACAGAGGAAGGAAACCAAGGATTGCACACTGTCAACATTCAACAGAGGAAGGAAACCAAGGACTGCACACTGTCAACATTCAACAGAGGAAGGAAACCAAGGATTGCACACTGTCAACATTCAACAGAGGAAGGAAACCAAGGATCACACACTGTCAACATTCAACAGAGGAAGGAAACCAAGGATCGCACACTGTCAACATTCAACAGAGGAAGGAAACCAGGGATCGCACACTGTCAACATTCAACAGAGGAAGGAAACCAAGGATCGCACACTGTCAACATTCAACAGAGGAAGGAAACCAAGGACTGCACACTGTCAACATTCAACAGAGGAAGGAAACCAAGGATCGCACACTGTCAACATTCAACAGAGGAAGGAAACCAGGATCGCACACTGTCAACATTCAACAGAGGAAGGAAACCAGGGATCGCACACTGTCAACATTCAACAGAGGAAGGAAACCAAGGACTGCACACTGTCAACATTCAACAGAGGAAGGAAACCAAGGATCGCACACTGTCAACATTCAACAGAGGAAGGAAACCAAGGATCACACACTGTCAACATTCAACAGAGGAAGGAAACCAAGGACTGCACACTGTCAACATTCAACAGAGGAAGGAAACCAAGGATCGTACACTGTCAACATTCAACAGAGGAAGGAAACCAAGGATCGCACACTGTCAACATTCAACAGAGGAAGGAAACCAAGGATCACACACTGTCAACATTCAACAGAGGAAGGAAACCAAGGATCGCACACTGTCAACATTCAACAGAGGAAGGAAACCAAGGATCGCACACTGTCAACATTCAACAGAGGAAGGAAACCAAGGATCGCACACTGTCAACATTCAACAGAGGAAGGAAAACAAGGATCGCACACTGTCAACATTCAACAGAGGAAGGAAACCAAGGATCACACACTGTCAACATTCAACAGAGGAAGGAAACCAAGGATCGCACACTGTCAACATTCAACAGAGGAAGGAAACCAAGGATTGTACACTGTCAACATTCAACAGAGGAAGGAAACCAAGGATCGCACACTGTCAACATTCAACAGAGGAAGGAAACCAAGGATCGCACACTGTCAACATTCAACAGAGGAAGGAAAAGTACAGTTTTGTACCTACCATAAATGTAGATGTTCGAGGATCTCCATTGCTGCAGTCCTGACATATGGGTATTCCGCTGTCCACAATCGGCCCGAATACCAAAGGGCTAGAACCGGCGTCGGTCATCGGCGCCCGAGACTGACATCAGTACGTGTCAGTACAAATGCGCATGACCGACGCCATAACCTCAGTCTTTCTTGCCTCAGACGTCAGAATGCAAAAAACACCACCCAAACCCCAACCTAAAAAGAAAAAAGGGGGGAAGGAGGGAGGGGAAAATTGGACTGCAGCAATGGAGATCCTCGAACATCTACATTTATGGTAGGTACAAAACTGTACTATGTTCTTCATCTCCCATTGCTGCAGTCCTGACATATGGGTAGAATCCCAGAGCAACGGAAAAAGGGAGGTAGGCCAACTAAATAGCATTAGGAGCTGCTACCATGCCCTGTAAGACTGCAGTGGCAAACCCAGCCCTAGACCTAGAATAAAGAGGTAAATGATAATGCTTTGTAAAGGTATGTACAGAACTCCAAGTAGCTGCCTCTAGAATGTCTTTAGTAGCTACCCCTCTCAAAAAAGCAGTAGATGTGGCCGTAGCCCTAGTAGAATGAGGCCTGATCCCAACTGGAACCTCCTTTCCATGATGAGAGTAACAAAAAGCAATACAATGGCCAATCCACTTGGAAATAGTTTGTTTCGAGACAGCTTTCCCTCGTGAAGTCACAGCAAACGAAACAAATAATTGTTGAGATCTTCTGAACTCTTTGTTTCTGAACAAATAATACCTTAACTGCCTATGTACATCCAAAGAATGCAAAACTTTTCCCCCTTCATTTTGGGGGTTAGCATAAAAAGTAGGCAAATGTATAGATTGGTTCAATGCCACATTAGAAATCACCTTAGGCAGAAAAGTAGGATTAGTACACAAGGAAACTCTGTCCTGGTGAAAAATCAGAAAAGGTTCCACTGCCATGAGGGCCTGTAATTCAGATACCCTTCTAGCAGAAGTAACAGCCAATAAAAAAGCAGTCTTCCAAGACAACAACTTCAATTCAGCCATAGCTGCAGGTTCAAAAGGAGGCAGAGTCAGTTTTTCCAAAACAAAATTAAGATCCCAGGTAGGAGTAGGAGCCCTCTGTGGGGGTCTTATATTCTTTGCCCCTCTAAGAAACTGTTTAACCAATGGATGTGAAAATAAAGGAGGGTCACAATCATAGTGAGCAGAAATAGCTGCAGCATGCACTTTTACAGAAGAGAAGGACAAACCCTTGTCCAATAAAATAGTCAAATATTGCAATGTACAACTCAAATTAGGCAATGTGACATCAAAGCCTTTAGCTGAACTCCAAAGAAAAAATCTCTTCCATTTATCAGCATAAACTTTTCGAGTACTAGGACGCCTGGCTTCCAAAATAACATCCAAAACTTGTTGAGGAGCTGAAGGCCCTCATCCTCTAAAACTGAATCGCCAGGCTGTCAGGTGTAGGGATTGCACCCTGACATTGAGAAAATGATTGTTTTCCTGAGACAATAAGTGAGGAATCCGCGGTAATGGCCAAGGTGTTCCGTGTATTAAGCTCCTCAACAGAGGGTACCAATGCTGACGAGGCCAATCCGTGCTATAAGGATCATGCAAGGTTTGTCCCTCCTGACTTTCAACAGGACCTTTGGAAGAAGAGGCAGAGGAGGAAAAGCATACACATGAAGGTTGCTCCAACTGAAGGATAGTGCATCTATTTTCCAGGCTTTTGGATGAAACAGCCTTGTGCAAAACAGAGGCAGTTGGAAATTCAGAGGAGAAGCGAACAGATCTATGTCTGGAGTTCCCAAGCCCTGGTCAACTGAAGAAATACCTGAGGGTCCAATTTCCACTCGTGAGGATCCACCATCTGTCTGCTCAGAACATCTGCTAAGAATTTTGTGCTCCTGGCAGAAACTGTGCTCGAAGAGTGATGTGCAGATTCAAAGCAGTTTCCCATAACAGCATTGCTTGTCTGCAAAGAGGGTAAGAATGAGTTCCCCCCTGCTTGTTGATGTACCACATGACAGTTGTGTTGTCTGTTCGAATCAACACCAGTCCTGGTTGAAGTAGGCTCTTGAATCCTTCCAAAGCAAATTGAACTGCTAGCATCTCTTTCATGTTGATATGCAAGTGAAGTAGCTCTGGGGGCCAAAGGTCTTGAATCCATTTTCCTCTGAAATGAGCTCCCCAGGTTGACTCCGAGGCATCTGTCGTTAAAATCTGACTTGCCTCTGGTTGGGTCACAGAGAGCCCCTTGTTTAGGTGACATTCCTGAGCCCACCACAGAAATTCCTTCTGAATGCAAGGTAGAATCCGAATGACAGTGTCCAAATCGTGGCTGTGTTGAGTCCAAACGCTTTTGAGATACCATTGTAGCTTCCTCATATGCAGTTTGGCATTGGGAAGTACTAGAATGCAAGATGCCATGAACCCCAAGGCTTGAAGGACTGTCCTTGCAGTCAGCCTGGACATTACTGATAGTTGTTGGAAGTATAGGTGAAGATTTCTTTGTTTGTCCGGGGTAAGAAATGCCATCTGAGTAGCTGTATTCAGTCTCACACCCAGAAAACACATCTCCTGTGAGGGTACTAGACTGGACTTTATTTCGTTCACAGAATACCCTAGGCATCTGAAAACTGTCATCACATACTGCAGATGTTGAAGAAGTTCGTGCTTGCCTTGAGCCAGAATCAAACAATCGTCCAGATAAGGATAAATTTGAATTCCTTTTAGTCTGAGAAAAGCTATTACTGGAGCCAGGACTTTTGTGAATACCCTGGGCGCAGTAGATAAGCCAAAGGGCAATGCAGAGAACTGATAATGCAAATTCCCAGTCCGAAACCTCAGGAATTTCCTGCAACTGGGCCTGATAGGAATGTGAAGATAGGCCTCTTTGAGATCCAGAGTCACCATCCAGTGATCTTTGCCCAGCATAGGTAACAGCTGTTGCAGTGTTAACATCTTGAATTTTGGAATTTCCAGAAAGGTGTTTAGAATGGACAAATCCAGAATTGGCCTCCAAGTATTTCCTTTCTTTGGCACTAAGAAAAGACGGAATAAAACCCTGTGCCTCTTTCTGCAGAAGGAACTTCCTGTATTGCTCCCAACTGAAGCAGAGAAGAAATCTGTGCCTGTGCTTCCAGTCTTTGCTGATGAGGCACATCCGGCATACCTTTGAAAGGAGGAATGTGTGAAAATAAAACTTGTAGCCTCGATTTATAATGTCCAATACCCATTTGTCTTGGGTAACCAAATGCCAATTCCTTTGAAAAGTCCCAGTTTTCCTCCTAGAGGAGCTGCCAGCAAGGCAGAGTCCGGCAGCTGAAGACACAGGTCATTGGGACTGTTTCGAAAGGACTGACCCCTGCCCTCCCCAGCAGAAGGGTAGAAGAACTCAAAGTCCTAGGTAACAGGGCCCTGAGAGGAAGCCCTACCTCTACCTCCTCGACCTGCCCCTAGATGGATAATCTGAAGAGGGGAAGACCATCCCTTAGCAGGCCAATTCCTACTGAACTTAGGGGGCTGAACCTGTAAAAAGTCCTTAACTGTCTGCATAGACTTAGCTTTTTCCTCCATTTATTTCAAAACTGATTCCACAGGAGGGCCAAAAAGAACATCAGATTGCAGAGGAGCATCCATAATTCGAGCCTTAACATGCTCTGACAAGGCCTGATCTTTAAGCCAAGCATGCCTGCGACCAACGGAACTAGTAGCAGCCACCCTGGAAGAAGCCTGTAAAGCATCAAAACCACACTGCAAAGAATGCTTACCAACCTGGTCTGAAGCATGCACTAAATCCTGAAGCTCCTTACATTCAATACCTTCAGCTAAAGCATCTACTTTACATTTCAATTGACCCAGCAAATAATTTTGATACCTGAGCATATGAAACTGACAATTTAAAGCTCTCATAGCCAAAGTAGAAGAGGTATATAGTTTTTTACCCCACCTATCCAGGGCCCTAGCATCCTTGTCCAGAGGAACTGGATTTTTAACCACAGAAGCCCTAACACCTTTGGGGCCTTGAGAAATAGTTTCTGGATCAGCCCTAGGACTCTTATATAAGTACTTGTGAGCTTCCGAACCCTGTAGTATCTATCTGGTTTAACTGGGGCAGGAGGCAGAGAATCTGGGTTAAGGGCAGCCTCAGAAAATACATCCTGAACAACATCCAGTACAGGGGGAATAGCCAAGGGCCTATGCTGAGGTAAAACAAGAATTCTAAGCCTTTAGGAGAATCAAAATAACCCTGGCCTTCCCATTTGAAATGTTTCCTCATGGAATGCAAAGTCTCAGAGAAAGAAAAATCTTCTGGAGGGGACGCAGAGGGAGTAGTGTCCTCAGCCTCCGAATCAGAATAGGGAGGGAAATTCTGAAGTTCTTCCACAGAGGAATCTGACTCATTGGAAGACTGAACCAAACCCTCCAACACTGTCTCTACCCTGGGCCTCTTCTCAGGGGGGGGCATAGAACCCCTAATTAAAGTAATCAAATCTTCAGCCATCTTTAACATGTGCTTCCTAGGAGCTGAACCCTGGGGACTAGCACCAGCAGGGGCAGACTTAGACTTAGAATGGGCTTTGCTTAGAGAAGAAGGAGGCCTAACTACCCTATGAGGGGAGGGAACCACTGGCAACAGAGAAGCACCCTCAGCCTGGCCTAACACAGGAGAAGCCACTTCCTGTAGTAACAAAGGCTCCCCTTGAGACACTGGTAAACTTTCAGAAGGAGCCGCTGAAGTAGTCAGTGGTTCCACAGAACCGGCGTCTGGAGTGGACGACTCATCCTGTTTGGACCGCAAAGCCTTCTCTTTGCGTTTTTTAGAAGAACCAGGCGTCGGCGAATCCGACGGCATGTTGTAATTACAACGTTTACCAAACACCAGCCTAGCACAGTCCAACCGACGTTTAATAGTACGCTTGTTAAAAGTAGCACAAAAGCGACACCCAACAACGTCGTGCTCAGGCCCCAAACAAGGAATACAGAGTGAATGGTAATCCCTATGAGGAATCTGTTTCCCACAAGAAATACAGTTATTAACTTTTTCTGACATCCGTCAATACTGAGGCAAGAAAAGACAAAAATGTTCCCAACGGGGTACTTAGCCCAACTTGGTCTCCGGTCTGAAACTCGAAAACCGACAATTCCAGAACGCCGAACGGCACTTGCAAATGCTGCTTCTGCTTAGGACCACGCGGCAAGAAAGACTGAGGTTATGGCGTCGGTCATGCGCATTTGTACTGACACGTACTGATGTCAGTCTCGGGCGCCGATGACCGACGCCGGTTCTAGCCCTTTGGTATTCGGGCCGATTGTGGACAGCGGAATACCCATATGTCAGGACTGCAGCAATGGGAGACGAAGAACATCCAAGGACTGCACACTGTCAACATTCAACAGAGGAAGGAAACCAAGGATTGCACACTGTCAACATTCAACAGAGGAAGGAAACCAAGGATCGCACACTGTCAACATTCAACAGAGGAAGGAAACCAAGGATCGCACACTGTCAACATTCAACAGAGGAAGGAAACCAAGGATCGCACACTGTCAACATTCAACAGAGGAAGGAAACCAAGGACTGCACACTGTCAACATTCAACAGAGGAAGGAAACCAAGGACTGCACACTGTCAACATTCAACAGAGGAAGGAAACCAGGACTGCACACTGTCAACATTCAACAGAGGAAGGAAACCAAGGATTGCACACTGTCAACATTCAACAGAGGAAGGAAACCAAGGATCGCACACTGTCAACATTCAACAGAGGAAGGAAACCAAGGATCGCACACTGTCAACATTCAACAGAGGAAGGAAACCAAGGATCGCACACTGTCAACATTCAACAGAGGAAGGAAACCAAGGACTGCACACTGTCAACATTCAACAGAGGAAGGAAACCAAGGATCACACACTGTCAACATTCAACAGAGGAAGGAAACCAAGGACTGCACACTGTCAACATTCAACAGAGGAAGGAAACCAGGGATCGCACACTGTCAACATTCAACAGAGGAAGGAAACCAAGGATCTCACACTGTCAACATTCAACAGAGGAAGGAAACCAAGGACTGCACACTGTCAACATTCAACAGAGGAAGGAAACCAAGGATTGCACACTGTCAACATTCAACAGAGGAAGGAAACCAAGGATCGCACACTGTCAACATTCAACAGAGGAAGGAAACCAAGGATCGCACACTGTCAACATTCAACAGAGGAAGGAAACCAAGGATCGCACACTGTCAACATTCAACAGAGGAAGGAAACCAAGGATCGCACACTGTCAACATTCAACAGAGGAAGGAAACCAAGGATCGCACACTGTCAACATTCAACAGAGGAAGGAAACCAAGGATCGCACACTGTCAACATTCAACAGAGGAAGGAAACCAAGGACTGCACACTGTCAACATTCAACAGAGGAAGGAAACCAAGGATCGCACACTGTCAACATTCAACAGAGGAAGGAAACCAAGGATCGCACACTGTCAACATTCAACAGAGGAAGGAAACCAAGGATTGCACACTGTCAACATTCAACAGAGGAAGGAAACCAAGGACTGCACACTGTCAACATTCAACAGAGGAAGGAAACCAAGGATTGCACACTGTCAACATTCAACAGAGGAAGGAAACCAAGGATCACACACTGTCAACATTCAACAGAGGAAGGAAACCAAGGATCGCACACTGTCAACATTCAACAGAGGAAGGAAACCAAGGATCGCACACTGTCAACATTCAACAGAGGAAGGAAACCAAGGATCGCACACTGTCAACATTCAACAGAGGAAGGAAACCAAGGACTGCACACTGTCAACATTCAACAGAGGAAGGAAACCAAGGATCGCACACTGTCAACATTCAACAGAGGAAGGAAACCAAGGATCGCACACTGTCAACATTCAACAGAGGAAGGAAACCAAGGATCGCACACTGTCAACATTCAACAGAGGAAGGAAACCAAGGACTGCACACTGTCAACATTCAACAGAGGAAGGAAACCAAGGATCGCACACTGTCAACATTCAACAGAGGAAGGAAACCAAGGATCACACACTGTCAACATTCAACAGAGGAAGGAAACCAAGGACTGCACACTGTCAACATTCAACAGAGGAAGGAAACCAAGGACTGCACACTGTCAACATTCAACAGAGGAAGGAAACCAAGGATTGCACACTGTCAACATTCAACAGAGGAAGGAAACCAAGGATCACACACTGTCAACATTCAACAGAGGAAGGAAACCAGGGATTGCACACTGTCAACATTCAACAGAGGAAGGAAACCAAGGATCGCACACTGTCAACATTCAACAGAGGAAGGAAACCAAGGATCGCACACTGTCAACATTCAACAGAGGAAGGAAACCAAGGATCGCACACTGTCAACATTCAACAGAGGAAGGAAACCAAGGATCGCACACTGTCAACATTCAACAGAGGAAGGAAACCAAGGACTGCACACTGTCAACATTCAACAGAGGAAGGAAACCAAGGATCGCCCCCTGTCAACATTCAACAGAGGAAGGAAACCAAGGACTGCACACTGTCAACATTCAACAGAGGAAGGAAACCAAGGACTGCACACTGTCAACATTCAACAGAGGAAGGAAACCAAGGATCGCACACTGTCAACATTCAACAGAGGAAGGAAACCAAGGATCGCACACTGTCAGCATTCAACAGAGGAAGGAAACCAAGGATCGCACACTGTCAACATTCAACAGAGGAAGGAAAGAAAGGATTGCACCGTCAACATTCAACAGAGGAAGCAAACCAGTGATCGCACACTGTCAACATTCAACAGAGAAATGAAACCAAAGACTGCACACTATCAACATTCAACAGAGGAAGGAAACCAAGGATTGCACACTGTCAACATTCAACAGAGGAAGGAAACCAAGGATCGCACACTGTCAACATTCAACAGAGGAAGGAAACCAAGGATCGCACACTGTCAACATTCAACAGAGGAAGGAAACCAAGGATTGCACACTGTCAACATTCAACAGAGGAAGGAAACCAAGGACTGCACACTGTCAACATTCAACAGAGGAAGGAAACCAAGGATCGCACACTGTCAACATTCAACAGAGGAAGGAAACCAAGGACTGCACACTGTCAACATTCAACAGAGGAAGGAAACCAAGGATCGCACACTGTCAACATTCAACAGAGGAAGGAAACCAAGGACTGCACACTGTCAACATTCAACAGAGGAAGGAAACCAAGGATCGCACACTGTCAACATTCAACAGAGGAAGGAAACCAAGGATCGCACACTGTCAACATTCAACAGAGGAAGGAAACCAAGGATCGCACACTGTCAACATTCAACAGAGGAAGGAAACCAAGGATCGCACACTGTCAACATTCAACAGAGGAAGGAAACCAAGGATCGCACACTGTCAACATTCAACAGAGGAAGGAAACCAAGGATCGCACACTGTCAACATTCAACAGAGGAAGGAAACCAAGGACTGCACACTGTCAACATTCAACAGAGGAAGGAAACCAAGGACTGCACACTGTCAACATTCAACAGAGGAAGGAAACCAAGGACTGCACACTGTCAACATTCAACAGAGGAAGGAAACCAAGGACTGCACACTGTCAACATTCAACAGAGGAAGGAAACCAAGGATCGCACACTGTCAACATTCAACAGAGGAAGGAAACCAAGGATTGCACACTGTCAACATTCAACAGAGGAAGGAAACCAAGGATCGCACACTGTCAACATTCAACAGAGGAAGGAAACCAGGTATCGCACACTGTCAACATTCAACAGAGGAAGGAAACCAAGGATCGCACACTGTCAACATTCAACAGAGGAAGGAAACCAAGGATCGCACACTGTCAACATTCAACAGAGGAAGGAAACCAAGGATCGCACACTGTCAACATTCAACAGAGGAAGGAAACCAAGGATCGCACACTGTCAACATTCAACAGCGGAAGGAAATACAGGACTGCACACTGTCAACATTCAACAGAGGAAGGAAACCAAGGATCGCACACTGTCAACATTCAACAGAGGAAGGAAACCAAGGATCTAACACTGTCAACATTCAACAGAGGAAGGAAACCAAGGACTGCACACTGTCAACATTCAACAGAGGAAGGAAACCAAGGACTGCACACTGTCAACATTCAACAGAGGAAGGAAACCAAGGATCGCACACTGTCAACATTCAACAGAGGAAGGAAACCAAGGATCGCACACTGTCAACATTCAACAGAGGAAGGAAACCAAGGATCGCACACTGTCAACATTCAACAGAGGAAGGAAACCAAGGATTGCACACTGTCAACATTCAACAGAGGAAGGAAACCAAGGACTGCACACTGTCAACATTCAACAGAGGAAGGAAACCAAGGATCGCACACTGTCAACATTCAACAGAGGAAGGAAACCAAGGATCACACACTGTCAACATTCAACAGAGGAAGGAAACCAAGGATTGCACACTGTCAACATTCAACAGAGGAAGGAAACCAAGGATCGCACACTGTCAACATTCAACAGAGGAAGGAAACCAAGGATCGCACACTGTCAACATTCAACAGAGGAAGGAAACCAAGGACTGCACACTGTCAACATTCAACAGAGGAAGGAAACCAAGGACTGCACACTGTCAACATTCAACAGAGGAAGGAAACCAAGGATCGCACACTGTCAACATTCAACAGAGGAAGGAAACCAAGGACTGCACACTGTCAACATTCAACAGAGGAAGGAAACCAAGGATCGCACACTGTCAACATTCAACAGAGGAAGGAAACCAAGGATCGCACACTGTCAACATTCAACAGAGGAAGGAAACCAAGGATCGCACACTGTCAACATTCAACAGAGGAAGGAAACCAAGGATCGCACACTGTCAACATTCAACAGAGGAAGGAAACCAAGGATCACACACTGTCAACATTCAACAGAGGAAGGAAACCAAGGACTGCACACTGTCAACATTCAACAGAGGAAGGAAACCAAGGATTGCACACTGTCAACATTCAACAGAGGAAGGAAACCAAGGACTGCACACTGTCAACATTCAACAGAGGAAGGAAACCAAGGATCGCACACTGTCAACATTCAACAGAGGAAGGAAACCAAGGACTGCACACTGTCAACATTCAACAGAGGAAGGAAACCAAGGATCGCACACTGTCAACATTCAACAGAGGAAGGAAACCAAGGATCGCACACTGTCAACATTCAACAGAGGAAGGAAACCAAGGACTGCACACTGTCAACATTCAACAGAGGAAGGAAACCAAGGACTGCACACTGTCAACATTCAACAGAGGAAGGAAACCAAGGACTGCACACTGTCAACATTCAACAGAGGAAGGAAACCAAGGACTGCACACTGTCAACATTCAACAGAGGAAGGAAACCAAGGACTGCACACTGTCAACATTCAACAGAGGAAGGAAACCAAGGACTGCACACTGTCAACATTCAACAGAGGAAGGAAACCAAGGATCGCACACTGTCAACATTCAACAGAGGAAGGAAACCAAGGATCACACACTGTCAACATTCAACAGAGGAAGGAAACCAAGGATCGCACACTGTCAACATTCAACAGAGGAAGGAAACCAAGGATCGCACACTGTCAACATTCAACAGAGGAAGGAAACCAAGGACTGCACACTGTCAACATTCAACAGAGGAAGGAAACCAAGGATCACACACTGTCAACATTCAACAGAGGAAGGAAACCAAGGATCGCACACTGTCAACATTCAACAGAGGAAGGAAACCAAGGATCGCACACTGTCAACATTCAACAGAGGAAGGAAACCAAGGATCGCACACTGTCAACATTCAACAGAGGAAGGAAACCAAGGATCGCACACTGTCAACATTCAACAGAGGAAGGAAACCAAGGATCGCACACTGTCAACATTCAACAGAGGAAGGAAACCAAGGATCGCACACTGTCAACATTCAACAGAGGAAGGAAACCAAGGACTGCACACTGTCAACATTCAACAGAGGAAGGAAACCAAGGACTGCACACTGTCAACATTCAACAGAGGAAGGAAACCAAGGACTGCACACTGTCAACATTCAACAGAGGAAGGAAACCAAGGACTGCACACTGTCAACATTCAACAGAGGAAGGAAACCAAGGATCGCACACTGTCAACATTCAACAGAGGAAGGAAACCAAGGATCGCACACTGTCAACATTCAACAGAGGAAGGAAACCAAGGATCGCACACTGTCAACATTCAACAGAGGAAGGAAACCAAGGATCGCACACTGTCAACATTCAACAGAGGAAGGAAACCAAGGATCACACACTGTCAACATTCAACAGAGGAAGGAAACCAAGGACTGCACACTGTCAACATTCAACAGAGGAAGGAAACCAAGGATCGCACACTGTCAACATTCAACAGAGGAAGGAAACCAAGGACTGCACACTGTCAACATTCAACAGAGGAAGGAAACCAAGGACTGCACACTGTCAACATTCAACAGAGGAAGGAAACCAAGGATTGCACACTGTCAACATTCAACAGAGGAAGGAAACCAAGGATCGCACACTGTCAACATTCAACAGAGGAAGGAAACCAAGGATCGCACACTGTCAACATTCAACAGAGGAAGGAAACCAAGGACTGCACACTGTCAACATTCAACAGAGGAAGGAAACCAAGGATCGCACACTGTCAACATTCAACAGAGGAAGGAAACCAAGGATCGCACACTGTCAACATTCAACAGAGGAAGGAAACCAAGGACTGCACACTGTCAACATTCAACAGAGGAAGGAAACCAAGGACTGCACACTGTCAACATTCAACAGAGGAAGGAAACCAAGGACTGCACACTGTCAACATTCAACAGAGGAAGGAAACCAAGGACTGCACACTGTCAACATTCAACAGAGGAAGGAAACCAAGGATTGCACACTGTCAACATTCAACAGAGGAAGGAAACCAAGGATCGCACACTGTCAACATTCAACAGAGGAAGGAAACCAAGGATCGCACACTGTCAACATTCAACAGAGGAAGGAAACCAAGGATCGCACACTGTCAACATTCAACAGAGGAAGGAAACCAGGGATCGCACACTGTCAACATTCAACAGAGGAAGGAAACCAAGGACTGCACACTGTCAACATTCAACAGAGGAAGGAAACCAAGGATCGCACACTGTCAACATTCAACAGAGGAAGGAAACCAAGGACTGCACACTGTCAACATTCAACAGAGGAAGGAAACCAAGGATCACACACTGTCAACATTCAACAGAGGAAGGAAACCAAGGATCGCACACTGTCAACATTCAACAGAGGAAGGAAACCAAGGATCGCACACTGTCAACATTCAACAGAGGAAGGAAACCAAGGATCGCACACTGTCAACATTCAACAGAGGAAGGAAACCAAGGACTGCACACTGTCAACATTCAACAGAGGAAGGAAACCAAGGATCGCACACTGTCAACATTCAACAGAGGAAGGAAACCAAGGATCACACTGTCAACATTCAACAGAGGAAGGAAACAAGGACTGCACACTGTCAACATTCAACAGAGGAAGGAAACCAAGGATCGCACACTGTCAACATTCAACAGAGGAAGGAAACCAAGGATCGCACACTGTCAACATTCAACAGAGGAAGGAAACCAAGGATCGCACACTGTCAACATTCAACAGAGGAAGGAAACCAAGGATCGCACACTGTCAACATTCAACAGAGGAAGGAAACCAAGGACTGCACACTGTCAACATTCAACAGAGGAAGGAAACCAAGGACTGCACACTGTCAACATTCAACAGAGGAAGGAAACCAAGGATCGCACACTGTCAACATTCAACAGAGGAAGGAAACCAAGGACTGCACACTGTCAACATTCAACAGAGGAAGGAAACCAAGGATCGCACACTGTCAACATTCAACAGAGGAAGGAAACCAAGGATCGCACACTGTCAACATTCAACAGAGGAAGGAAACCAAGGATCGCACACTGTCAACATTCAACAGAGGAAGGAAACCAAGGATCGCACACTGTCAACATTCAACAGAGGAAGGAAACCAAGGATCACACACTGTCAACATTCAACAGAGGAAGGAAACCAAGGACTGCACACTGTCAACATTCAACAGAGGAAGGAAACCAAGGATTGCACACTGTCAACATTCAACAGAGGAAGGAAACCAAGGACTGCACACTGTCAACATTCAACAGAGGAAGGAAACCAAGGACTGCACACTGTCAACATTCAACAGAGGAAGGAAACCAAGGATCGCACACTGTCAACATTCAACAGAGGAAGGAAACCAAGGATTGCACACTGTCAACATTCAACAGAGGAAGGAAACCAAGGATCGCACACTGTCAACATTCAACAGAGGAAGGAAACCAAGGACTGCACACTGTCAACATTCAACAGAGGAAGGAAACCAAGGACTGCACACTGTCAACATTCAACAGAGGAAGGAAACCAAGGATCGCACACTGTCAACATTCAACAGAGGAAGGAAACCAAGGATCGCACACTGTCAACATTCAACAGAGGAAGGAAACCAAGGATCGCACACTGTCAACATTCAACAGAGGAAGGAAACCAAGGATCGCACACTGTCAACATTCAACAGAGGAAGGAAACCAAGGACTGCACACTGTCAACATTCAACAGAGGAAGGAAACCAAGGATTGCACACTGTCAACATTCAACAGAGGAAGGAAACCAAGGATCGCACACTGTCAACATTCAACAGAGGAAGGAAACCAAGGATCGCACACTGTCAACATTCAACAGAGGAAGGAAACCAAGGATCGCACACTGTCAACATTCAACAGAGGAAGGAAACCAGGGATCGCACACTGTCAACATTCAACAGAGGAAGGAAACCAAGGATCGCACACTGTCAACATTCAACAGAGGAAGGAAACCAAGGATTGCACACTGTCAACATTCAACAGAGGAAGGAAACCAAGGACTGCACACTGTCAACATTCAACAGAGGAAGGAAACAAAGGATCGCACACTGTCAACATTCAACAGAGGAAGGAAACCAAGGACTGCACACTGTCAACATTCAACAGAGGAAGGAAACTAGAGATCACACACTGACAACATTCAACAGAGGAAGGAAACCAAGTATTGCACACTGTCAACATTCAACAGAGGAAGGAAACCAAGGACTGCACACTGTCAACATTCAACAGAGGAAGGAAACCAAGGATCGCACACTGTCAACATTCAACAGAGGAAGGAAACCAAGGACTGCACACTGTCAACATTCAACAGAGAAAGGAAACCAGGGATCGCACGCTGTCAACATTCAACAGAGGAAGGAAACCAGGGATTGCACACTATCAGCATGCAACAGTGAAAGGAAACAAGGACTGCACACTGTCAACATTCAACAGAGGAAGGAAACCAAGGATTGCACACTGTCAACATTCAACAGAGGAAGGAAACCAAGGATCGCACACTGTCAACATTCAACAGAGGAAGGAAACCAAGGATCGCACACTGTCAACATTCAACAGAGGAAGGAAACCAAGGATTGCACACTGTCAACATTCAACAGAGGAAGGAAACCAGGGATCGCACACTGTCAACATTCAACAGAGAAAGGAAACCAAAGACTGCACACTATCAACATTCAACAGAGGAAGGAAACCAAGGATTGCACACTGTCAACATTCAACAGAGGAAGGAAACCAAGGACTGCACACTGTCAACATTCAACAGAGGAAGGAAACCAAGGATCGCACACTGTCAGCATTCAACAAAGGAAGGAAAAGTACAGTTTTGTACCTACCATAAATGTAGATGTTCGAGGATCCACATTGCTGCAGTCCTAACTATTGGGTAGTCCGCTGTCCAGTCGGCGAATACCAAAGTATGGCTGACGTCGGTCAGGGCGCATTAGACTGACGTCAGTACGTCAGGGTACTAATGCGCATGACCGACGTCATATCCTCAGTCTTTTCTTGCCCCAGATGTCAGAAGACCCTGAAAAGATAAGGCCAAAAACAAAAACTCCCAAAATACCTGCACCAAAAAATATATATATACAATATATACACAATTAGCAGAATATAACCTCACCTACACAACCACCCCTAAACACAGAGGGGAAGGAGGGAGGGTAAATTGGACTGCAGCAATGTGGATCCTCGAACATCTACATTTATGGTAGGTACAAAACTGTACTATGTTCTTCATTCCACATTGCTGCAGTCCTAACTATTGGGTAGAATCCCAAAGCAGAGGTAAGGGAGGCTGGCAAATCATAAGGAAGCAGGAACTGACAACATGCCTTGCAAAATAGCTGTGGCAAAACCAGCCCTAGACTTATGCAAATAGCTGTGGAAAAAATG
>NC_056739.1:1777990106-1778008430 GCF_019279795.1 Protopterus annectens | reverse complement strand
AAATGGCCCATCTCAATACCAGAAGATTGCCAAATTCCAGTAATAATGGCCACACAGGTAAAAAACGCACTCTTCAAAGCTAAGAATACAGCATCCATGGGACCAGATGACATCCTGGGCTGTGTACTACATGAACTACAAAATGAACTGGCACCTCACCTAAGTGTCATGTTTAATCATACCCTCACCTCAGGCTTTGTGCCCACTGAGTGGCACACAGCTACGGTTATCCCACTCCACAAGAGGGGATCCACCTTGGATCCTGGGAACTACTGCCCCATCAGTCTGACGAGCCTGATCTGCAAGAGCATGGAACGTATTATCATGGAACTTATAAACAAAGACATTGGCAACCTTCAAACACTAGACCCCACCCAGTTTGGGTTCGTGAAGGGCCAATCTTGTCTCCTGAACCTGATTGACTTCTTCAAATCAGTCTCCAGAGCCGTGGACGAGGGTAAGGCAGCCCACACAGCCTATCTGGACCTCGCCAAGGCCTTTGACACCATTCCCCACTCTGGAATCATAGATAAAATTACTAAGCTGGGCATAAATCCCTACATCACTCAATGGGTTGCCAACTGGCTTACTGACAGAACCCACACTGTAAAAGTAGCTGACTCCAAATCCAGCTCCAGACAAGTGACAAGTGGAGTACCTCAGGGTTCAGTCCTGGGACCGCTCTTGTTTGGCATTTACTTCTCTGAAGTACAGGCCAACACTAAAGGACTCTGGATAACAAAGTTCACAGATGACTGCAAACTGGGAGCCATTACTGAATCCCCAAATTATGTGGATACTCTACAAAAGGGCCTTACAGAAACAGGTGAGTGGTGCCAGAGCCATGGGCTCAAGCTCAATGCCAAGAAATGTATAGTTATCCCCTATGGGAAAAAACATGTACCCGTGAATTACCACATAAGTGGCAGTACACTAAACACCAAAAGTGTGATAAGGGACTTAGGGACGCAGGTGGAAAGTGGTCTCACCTTCAATAACCACATCACCACAACAGTCAAGAAATCCTTCTATGTGGCACACCTCATCACTAAGGGCTTTTCATCCAGAAAAAAGGAGGTGATTGTCCTACTGTACTCATCCCTCATTAGACCCATTATAGAATACAATGCCCCATTTGGTATGTACCTCTCAAGACTTCTGCAACACCTGGAAAGGCTGCAGAAATACCTCACTAAAAGAATCACAGGCCTAAAGCAGATGCCCTATGCTAACCGCCTTAAAAAACTCCAGCTATACTCTGTCACAGATCGTCTACTCTGAGGCAATCTCTACTTAACATACAAGTCTATGTCAAACCCAGAGCTGTTGGGCATGCTACACTTAAAGAAATCCCAATCCCTCAGAGCCACACGCTCCAGGGATCTAAACCTTGTCATCACAATAAACAAAACATGCTGGAGGGATAGGTTCCTGACCTAGAGATTCCCCAGACTCTGGAATAGACTGCCCATACATGTCAAGCAGAGCCTTCTTCAAAAGGAACCTTGATGATTGGATGGAAGAAAGGAAATTCACCCCAGGGATCACGTCAGTTGCTCTGCTAGACAGGGGTCCAGGGAAGTAAATAGTGTGGGAAGAAATAGCCAGGGAATTGTTATGGCTAGGCTTGTATAGACCCTAGGGCCGATAACCTAGTACCAATCTATGAACCTATGAACTGTTTTACATTTACTTCTCAGTTGTCAAAGTGAATGTCAAGGGTTTATGACTTACCAGGTTTGGAGATGACTGTAAGCATGGTGTCATCAAAAACTAGCAGAGGATATCAAAATAATGCAAAAGAACCTTTCCAAAATAAATAGCTGGTGTCAAAACCAAGGCTTAACACTAAATGTCAAGATATGTATAGCTGTATCCTTTGGTAAACATGACTTCCCTTGTAACTATCACATTGACAACACATCCTTCAATAATTAACTGTCCTTTTATCACCATGTATGTATCCACTACTGTAAGGAAGTTCTTCCTCAATACACAGCTTATATATAAATGTATGATGTCCAAGTCCAGGGATGTAATCATTCCACTGGACCTCATTCTCATTAAGTTGTTCATTGAAATATAGTCTCCCATTTAGTATGTATCTCTCGGTTCTATATCAGCTTATCGAAAGCTGAGAAGAGTGAACACTCTTTGATCGACACCTAAATGTCGAAAAACCTAAACAGTTAAGACACGGAACAGCGATTTCTTTCCCAGGGAAAGAAAAATCACTGCTCCATGAAAAAAAACCCAAAACAAAAATGAAAACACAACATAAAGTGGGGGGCTTTGCCCCCACACCCCCTCTACTTAAATATACCAACTCCAAGATTGCACCACAGTGGAGGAAATGGCAAACTCCCAAAAATGGCCCAGCGATTTTTTTCCTTGGGAAAAAAAATCGCTGTTCTGTATCTTTGCTATTTAGGCTGTTCGATGTTTAGGGGTTGATCAAAGTGCATTTGCTTTTCTCAGCTTTTGATAAGCTGATATAGACCAGTTTCTGTCCAAGTAATTGTCATAACTAGAGCAACCATAAAACTATCTCACAAAAAATTTGTGGGCCTGAATCAAGATTGTACCCACAACAAGGCAACCTGGGCAGCTTTGTAGAACCTAGTGTTGGTTGGGGGGCCTAGTCAGGTCATATAACATTACTGAAAAAAAAAAAAAAAGAAAACAGTTGGAACCAAACTTCCTGGTGGATAAAACACTATTCTAGCTGCAGAACAGCTGGGTTCTTTAAGGTTTCTTGCTGTTGCTCAGTCTGGAAGTCTCTCATTGGCTGAACGTCCAATGAGGGACACAGAACCAATAACAGACTTCCATAAAATGGCACAATTGTTTAACTTGAGCAGGAAGGACCAGTGTTACTGCATTAACAGGAGATGAGTGAGTGAGTCCATCTGGTTTGTGTACTTTGCATCAAAGATAAATCAGCAGGTACAATGCTCATTTACAGAAGATTCTGGGTATACTATGAGTCACAAGTGAGACAGACCTGTATATGCATTGACTTGTTTGCAAAGACAGAGTGTGTGTGTGAGTGTGTGTGTGTGTGTGTGTGTGTGTGTGTGTGTGTGTGTGTGTGTGTGTGTGTGTGTGTGTGTGTGTGTGTGTGTGTGTATGTGCATGCGAGAGTGAGTGACTGTGTGATGACTGAGTTAGAAGGGGCTGTCTAGTTAAGTATCTTGCTTCAGAATCAAACACTGGCTCATTGCTGCTGAAGGCAAAGGTTTTTAACCCTCCACATCATCTGCCAGGTGTCCATTATTTTTTTTTTATTTCCCTGGTATGTATGTCACTGAGGGTTACACTCAGGGTTAATCACTGGAATTTCATATTGACAACATGCCCCTGAGAATACATGTTGATCCAAAATGTGTTACTCCATTAAGTGCTCTTATTTGTTTCCATTTTTGTAAAACAGTTCTGATTTTGCCTCCTGTTTATATCCTATCTGTGAGTAACTCACTTAACCAAACAGTGCTACGGGGCAACTGGACATTTGAGATAAGATCCTCAATGGTCCCCTGGACTGCAAACCTAGTAACTACCAATGAACCAGAGAAGTTATGGTGTAAAGGAAGGAAAGTGATTGTAACAAACAGGGACATCATCATGTGAGCCATGTTCTTGGGGTGCATCATCATATGAGCCATGTTCTTGGGCTGCGATTCTTGGTTTCCTTCCTCTGTTGAATGTTGACAGTGTGTGATCCTTGGTTTCCTTCCTCTGTTGAATGTTGACAGTGTGCGATCCTTGGTTTCCTTCCTCTGTTGAATGTTGACAGTGTGCAGTTCTTGGATACAATCCTCTGTTGAATGTTGACAGTGTGCAGTCCTTGGTTTCCTTCCTCTGTAGAATGTTGACAGTGTGCGATCCTTGGTTTCCTTCCTCTGTTGAATGTTGACAGTGTGCGATCCTTGGTTTCCTTCCACTGTTGAATGTTGACAGTGTGCGATCCTTGGTTTCCTTCTGCTGTTGAATGTTGACAGTGTGCGATCCTTGGTTTCCTTCCTCTGTTGAATGTTGACAGTGTGCGATCCTTGGTTTCCTTCCTCTGTTGAATGTTGACAGTGTGCGATCCTTGGTTTCCTTCCTCTGATGAATGTTGACAGTGTGCAGTTCTTGGATTCCTTCCTCTGTTGAATGTTGACAGTGTGCAGTCCTTGGTTTCCTTCCTCTGTTGAATGTTGACAGTGTGCAGTCCTTGGTTTCCTTCCTCTATTGAATGTTGACAGTGTGCAGTGCTTGGTTTCCTTCCTCTGTTTAATGTTGACAGTGTGCGATCCTTGGTTTCCTTCCTCTGTTGAATGTTGACAGTGAGCAGTCCTTGGTTTCCTTCCTCTGTTGAATGTTGACAGAGTGTGATCCCTGGTTTCCTTCCACTGTTGAATGTTGACAGTGTGCGATCCTTGGTTTCCTTGCTCTGCTGAATGCTGACAGTGTGCGATCCTTGGTTTCCTTCCTCTGTTGAATGTTGACAGTGTGCGATCCCTGGTTTCCTTCAACTGTTGAATGTTGACAGTGTGCAATCCCTGGTTTCCTTCCTCTGTTGAATGTTGACAGTGTGCGATCCTTGGTTTCCTTCCTCTGTTGAATGTTGACAGTGTGCGATCCCTGCTTTCCTTCCTCTTTTGAATGTTGACAGTGTGCGATCCCTGGTTTCCTTCCTCTGTTGAATGTTGACAGTGTGTGATCCTGTATTTCCTTCCTCTGTTGAATGTTGACAGTGTGCAATCCTTGGTTTCCTTCCTCTGTTGAATGTTGACAGTGTGCGATCCTTGGTTTCCTTCCTCTGTTGAATGTTGACAGTGTGCAGTCCTTGGTTTCCTTCCTCTGTTGAATGTTGACAGTGTGCAGTCCTTGGTTTCCTTCCTCTGTTGAATGTTGACAGTGTGCAGTCCTTGGTTTCCTTCCTCTGTTGAATGTTGACAGTGTGCGATCCTTGGTTTCCTTCCTCTGTTGAATGTTGACAGTGTGCAATCCCTGGTTTCCTTCCTCTGTTGAATGCTGACAGTGTGCCATCCTTGGTTTCCTTCTTCTGTTGAAAGTTGACAGTGTGCAGTTCTTGGTTTCCTTCCTCTGTTGAATGTTGACAGTGTGCAGTTCTTGGTTTCCTTCCTCTGTTGAATGTTGACAGTGTGCAATACTTGGTTTTCTTCCGCTGTTGAATGTTGACAGTGTGCGATCCTTGGTTTCCTTCTGCTGTTGAATGTTGACAGTGTGCGATCCTTGGTTTCCTTCCTCTGTTGAATGCTGACAGTGTGCAGTCCTTGGTATCCTTCCTTTATTGAATGTTGACAGTATGGAGTCTTTGATTTCCTTCCTCTGTTGAATGTTGACAGTGTGCGATCCTTGGTTTCCCTTCCTCTGTTGAATGCTGACGTTGTGCAGTCCCTGGTTTCCTTCCTCTGTTGAATGTTGACAGTGTGCAGTCCTTGGTTTCCTTCCTCTGTTGAATGTTGACAGTGTGCAGTCCTTGGTTTCCTTCCTCTGTTGAATGTTGACAGTGTGCAGTCCTTGGTTTCCTTCCTCTGTTGAATGTTGACAGTGTGCGATCCTTGGTTTCCTTCCTCTGTTGAATGTTGACAGTGTGCAATCCTTGGTTTCCTTCCTCTGTTGAATGTTGACAGTGTGCGATCCTGGTTTCCTTCCTCTGTTGAATGTTGACAGTGTGCGATCCTTGGTTTCCTTCCTCTGTTGAATGTTGACAGTGTGCGATCCTTGGTTTCCTTCCTCTGTTGAATGTTGACAGTGTGCGATCCTTGGTTTCCTTCCTCTGTTGAATGTTGACAGTGTGCAGTCCTTGGTTTCCTTCCTCTGTTGAATGTTGACAGTGTGCGATCCCTGGTTTCCTTCCTCTGTTGAATGTTGACAGTGTGCAGTCCTGTATTTCCTTCTGCTGTTGAATGTTGACAGTGTGCATTCCTTGGTTTCCTTCCTCTGTTGAATGTTGACAGTGTGCAGTCCTTGGTTTCCTTCCTCTGTTGAATGTTGACAGTGTGCAGTCCTTGGTTTCCTTCCTCTGTTGAATGTTGACAGTGTGCAATCCTTGGTTTCCTTCCTCTGTTGAATGTTGACAGTGTGCAGTCCTTGGTTTCCTTCCTCTGTTGAATGTTGACAGTGTGCAGTCCTTGGTTTTCTTCCTCTGTTGAATGTTGACAGTGTGCAATCCTTGGTTTCCTTCCTCTGTTGAATGTTGACAGTGTGCAATCCTTGGTTTCCTTCCTCTGTTGAATGTTGACAGTGTGCGATCCCTGGTTTCCTTCCTCTGTTGAATGTTGACAGTGTGCGATCCTTGGTTTCCTTCCTCTGTTGAATGTTGACAGTGTGCGATCCTTGGTTTCCTTCCTCTGTTGAATGTTGACAGTGTGCGATCCTTGGTTTCCTTCCTCTGTTGAATGTTGACAGTGTGCAATCCTTGGTTTCCTTCCTCTGTTGAATGTTGACAGTGTGCAGTCCTTGGTTTCCTTCCTCTGTTGAATGTTGACAGTGTGCAGTCCTTGGTTTCCTTCCTCTGTTGAATGTTGACAGTGTGCAGTCCTTGGTTTCCTTCCTCTGTTGAATGTTGACAGTGTGCAGTCCTTGGTTTCCTTCCTCTGTTGAATGTTGACAGTGTGCGATCCTTGGTTTCCTTCCTCTGTTGAATGTTGACAGTGTGCGATCCTTGGTTTCCTTCCTCTGTTGAATGTTGACAGTGTGCGATCCTTGGTTTCCTTCCTCTGTTGAATGTTGACAGTGTGTGATCCTTGGTTTCCTTCCTCTGTTGAATGTTGACAGTGTGCGATCCCTGGTTTCCTTCCTCTGTTGAATGTTGACAGTGTGCGATCCTTGGTTTCCTTCCTCTGTTGAATGTTGACAGTGTGCAATCCTTGGTTTCCTTCCTCTGTTGAATGTTGACAGTGTGCAGTCCTTGGTTTCCTTCCTCTGTTGAATGTTGACAGTGTGTGATCCTTGGTTTCCTTCCTCTGTTGAATGTTGACAGTGTGCGATCCTTGGTTTCCTTCCTCTGTTGAATGTTGACAGTGTGCAGTCCTTGGTTTCCTTCCTCTGTTGAATGTTGACAGTGTGCGATGCCTGGTTTCCTTCCTCTGTTGAATGTTGACATTGTGTGATCCCTGGTTTCCTTCCTCTGTTGAATGTTGACAGTGTGCGATCCTTGGTTTCCTTCCTCTGTTGAATGTTGACAGTGTGCGATCCTTGGTTTCCTTCCTCTGTTGAATGTTGACAGTGTGCGATCCTTGGTTTCCTTCCTCTGTTGAATGTTGACAGTGTGCAGTCCTTGGTTTCCTTCCTCTGTTGAATGTTGACAGTGTGCAGTCCTTGGTTTCCTTCCTCTGTTGAATGTTGACAGTGTTAGATCCCTGGTTTCCTTCCTCTGTTGAATGTTGACAGTGTGCGATCCTTGGTTTCCTTCCTCTGTTGAATGTTGACAGTGTGCAGTCCTTGGTTTCCTTCCTCTGTTGAATGTTGACAGTGTGCGATCCTGGTTTCCTTCCTCTGTTGAATGTTGACAGTGTGCGATCCTTGGTTTCCTTCCTCTGTTGAATGTTGACAGTGTGCAGTCCTTGGTTTCCTTCCTCTGTTGAATGTTGACAGTGTGCAATCCTTGGTTTCCTTCCTCTGTTGAATGTTGACAGTGTGCAGTCCTTGGTTTCCTTCCTCTGTTGAATGTTGACAGTGTGCGATCCCTGGTTTCCTTCCTCTGTTGAATGTTGACAGTGTGCGATCCTTGGTTTCCTTCCTCTGTTGAATGTTGACAGTGTGCGATCCTTGGTTTCCTTCCTCTGTTGAATGTTGACAGTGTGCAATCCTTGGTTTCCTTCCTCTGTTGAATGTTGACAGTGTGCAGTCCTTGGTTTCCTTCCTCTGTTGAATGTTGACAGTGTGCAGTCCTTGGTTTCCTTCCTCTGTTGAATGTTGACAGTGTGCAGTCCTTGGTTTCCTTCCTCTGTTGAATGTTGACAGTGTGCAGTCCTTGGTTTCCTTCCTCTGTTGAATGTTGACAGTGTGCGATCCTTGGTTTCCTTCCTCTGTTGAATGTTGACAGTGTGCGATCCTTGGTTTCCTTCCTCTGTTGAATGTTGACAGTGTGCGATCCTTGGTTTCCTTCCTCTGTTGAATGTTGACAGTGTGCAATCCTTGGTTTCCTTCCTCTGTTGAATGTTGACAGTGTGCAATCCTTGGTTTCCTTCCTCTGTTGAATGTTGACAGTGTGCGATCCTTGGTTTCCTTCCTCTGTTGAATGTTGACAGTGTGCAGTCCTTGGTTTCCTTCCTCTGTTGAATGTTGACAGTGTGCGATCCTTGGTTTCCTTCCTCTGTTGAATGTTGACAGTGTGCAGTCCTGGTTTCCTTCCTCTGTTGAATGTTGACAGTGTGCAATCCTTGGTTTCCTTCCTCTGTTGAATGTTGACAGTGTGCAGTCCTTGGTTTCCTTCCTCTGTTGAATGTTGACAGTGTGCGATCCTTGGTTTCCTTCCTCTGTTGAATGTTGACAGTGTGTGATCCTTGGTTTCCTTCCTCTGTTGAATGTTGACAGTGTGCGATCCTTGGTTTCCTTCCTCTGTTGAATGTTGACAGTGTGCAGTCCTTGGTTTCCTTCCTCTGTTGAATGTTGACAGTGTGTGATCCCTGGTTTCCTTCCTCTGTTGAATGTTGACAGTGTGTGATCCTTGGTTTCCTTCCTCTGTTGAATGTTGACAGTGTGCGATCCTTGGTTTCCTTCCTCTGTTGAATGTTGACAGTGTGCAGTCCTTGGTTTCCTTCCTCTGTTGAATGTTGACAGTGTGCGATCCTTGGTTTCCTTCCTCTGTTGAATGTTGACAGTGTGCGATCCTTGGTTTCCTTCCTCTGTTGAATGTTGACAGTGTGCGATCCTGTATTTCCTTCCTCTGTTGAATGTTGACAGTGTGCGATCCTTGGTTTCCTTCCTCTGTTGAATGTTGACAGTGTGCGATCCTTGGTTTCCTTCCTCTGTTGAATGTTGACAGTGTGCAGTCCTTGGTTTCCTTCCTCTGTTGAATGTTGACAGTGTGCAGTCCTTGGTTTCCTTCCTCTGTTGAATGTTGACAGTGTGCGATCCTTGGTTTCCTTCCTCTGTTGAATGAAGAGTGTGCAATCCTTGGTTTCCTTCCTCTGTTGAATGTTGACAGTGTGCAATCCCTGGTTTCCTTCCTCTGTTGAATGTTGACAGTGTGCAGTCCTTGGTTTCCTTCCTCTGTTGAATGTTGACAGTGTGCAATCCTTGGTTTCCTTCCTCTGTTGAATGTTGATAGTGTGCAGTCTTTGGTTTCCTTTCTCTGTTGAATGTTGACAGTGTGCGATCCCTGGTTTCCTTCCTCTGTTGAATGTTGACTGTGCGATCCTTTCTTTCCTTCCTCTGTTGAATGTTGACAGTGTGCGATCCTTGGTTTCCTTCCTCTGTTGAATGCTGACAGTGTGCGATCCTTGGTTTCCTCCACTGTTGAATGTTGACAGTGTGCAATCCTTGGTTTCCTTCCTCTGTTGAATGTTGACAGTGTGCAGTCCATGGTTTCCTTCCTCTGTTGAATGTTGACAGTGTGCAGTCCTTGGTTTCCTTCCTCTGTTGAATGTTGACAGTGTGCAGTCCTTGGTTTCCTTCCTCTGTTGAATGTTGACAGTGTGCAGTCCTTGGTTTCCTTCCTCTGTTGAATGTTGACAGTGTGCGATCCTTGGTTTCCTTCCTCTGTTGAATGTTGACAGTGTGCGATCCTTGGTTTCCTTCCTCTGTTGAATGTTGACAGTGTGTGATCCTTGGTTTCCTTCCTCTGTTGAATGTTGACAGTGTGCGATCCCTGGTTTCCTTCCTCTGTTGAATGTTGACAGTGTGCGATCCCTGGTTTCCTTCCTCTGTTGAATGTTGACAGTGTGCGATCCTTGGTTTCCTTCCTCTGTTGAATGTTGACAGTGTGCAATCCTTGGTTTCCTTCCTCTGTTGAATGTTGACAGTGTGCAGTCCTTGGTTTCCTTCCTCTGTTGAATGTTGACAGTGTGTGATCCTTGGTTTCCTTCCTCTGTTGAATGTTGACAGTGTGCGATCCTTGGTTTCCTTCCTCTGTTGAATGTTGACAGTGTGCAGTCCTTGGTTTCCTTCCTCTGTTGAATGTTGACAGTGTGCGATCCTTGGTTTCCTTCCTCTGTTGAATGTTGACAGTGTGCGATCCCTGGTTTCCTTCCTCTGTTGAATGTTGACAGTGTGCCATCCTTGGTTTCCTTCCTCTGTTGAATGTTGACAGTGTGCGATCCTTGGTTTCCTTCCTCTGTTGAATGTTGACAGTGTGCAGTCCTTGGTTTCCTTCCTCTGTTGAATGTTGACAGTGTGCGATCCTTGGTTTCCTTCCTCTGTTGAATGTTGACAGTGTGCAATCCCTGGTTTCCTTCCTCTGTTGAATGTTGACAGTGTGCGATCCTTGGTTTCCTTCCTCTGTTGAATGTTGACAGTGTGTGATCCTTGGTTTCCTTCCTCTGTTGAATGTTGACAGTGTGCGATCCTTGGTTTCCTTCCTCTGTTGAATGTTGACAGTGTGCAGTCCTTGGTTTCCTTCCTCTGTTGAATGTTGACAGTGTGCAGTCCTTGGTTTCCTTCCTCTGTTGAATGTTGACAGTGTTAGATCCCTGGTTTCCTTCCTCTGTTGAATGTTGACAGTGTGCAATCCTTGGTTTCCTTCCTCTGTTGAATGTTGACAGTGTGCAGTCCTTGGTTTCCTTCCTCTGTTGAATGTTGACAGTGTGCGATCCCTGGTTTCCTTCCTCTGTTGAATGTTGACAGTGTGCGATCCTTGGTTTCCTTCCTCTGTTGAATGCTGACAGTGTGCGATCCTTGGTTTCCTTCCGCTGTTGAATGTTGACAGTGTGCAATCCTTGGTTTCCTTCCTCTGTTGAATGTTGACAGTGTGCAGTCCATGGTTTCCTTCCGCTGTTGAATGTTGACAGTGTGCAGTCCTTAGTTTCCTTCCTCTGTTGAATGTTGACAGTGTGCAGTCCTTGGTTTCCTTCCTCTGTTGAATGTTGACAGTGTGCAGTCCTTGGTTTCCTTCCTTTGTTGAATGTTGACAGTGTGCGATCCTTGGTTTCCTTCCTCTGTTGAATGTTGACAGTGTGCGATCCTTGGTTTCCTTCCTCTGTTGAATGTTGACAGTGTGCGATCCTTGGTTTCCTTCCTCTGTTGAATGTTGACAGTGTGCAAACCTTGGTTTCCTTCCTCTGTTGAATGTTGACAGTGTGCAATCCTAGGTTTCCTTCCTCTGTTGAATGTTGACAGTGTGCGATCCTTGGTTTCCTTCCTCTGTTGAATGTTGACAGTGTGCAGTCCTTGGTTTCCTTCCTCTGTTGAATGTTGACAGTGTGCGATCCTTGGTTTCCTTCCTCTGTTGAATGTTGACAGTGTGCAGTCCTTGGTTTCCTTCCTCTGTTGAATGTTGACAGTGTGCAGTCCTTGGTTTCCTTCCTCTGTTGAATGTTGACAGTGTGCAGTCCCTGGTTTCCTTCCTCTGTTGAATGTTGACAGTGTGCAATCCCTGGATGTTCTTCATTCCACATTGCTGCAGTCCTAACTATTGGGTAGTCCGCTGTCCAGTCGGCCCGAATACCAAAGTATATGGCTGACGTCGGTCAGGGCGCATTAGACTGACGTCAGTACGTCAGGGTACTAATGCGCATGACCGACGTCATATCCTCAGTCTTTTTTGCCGCATGGTCCGATGCAGAAGCAATTTTGCGAGTGCAGGTTGGCGTTCTGAAAGTTTCTGAAGTCAGAGTTTCAGACCGAATCAAAGTTGGCTAAGTACCGCGTTGGGGAATATTTTGGTTTTTTCTTGCCTCAGTATTTAACCGGATGTCAGAAAAAGTGAATAACTGTATTTCTTGTGGGAAACAGATACCTCATAGGGATTACCATACTTTGTGTATACCTTGTTTAGGGCCTGAGCACGACGTTGTTGGATGCCGCTCTTGTGCTAGATTTAACAAACGCACTATTAAGAGAAGGTTAGACTGTGCCAGGTTAGTGTTTGGGAAGCGTTGTAATTATAAAATGCCGTCGGATGCTCCGACGCCGACTTCGGCCAAAAAGCGCAAGGACAAAGCAGCAAAGCCTAGGTGGAGGAACCGACAGTCCCAGACGCCGGTTCTTTAGAAGGCTCAGTGGAGCCGGAGGTTTTGCCAGGTGTTTCTTTGGAGTCTCAGGAAGAGACTTTACTGTTACAGGATGTATCCTCTCAGGAAGTAGGCCAGGCTGAGGGGGCTTCTCAGGTGGCTGTTCTTCCCTCTCTTCCTAAGGTGGTTAGAGCCTCTCCTTCTGTTTCCAAGGCTTCTTTGAGGGGCAGGCCAAGTTTAGCTTCAGTGGGGTTTCTCCTAGTACTTCAGGATCTTTGCCTAAGAAACATATGCTTAAAATGGCAGAGGATTTGATTACTATGATTAGGGGTTCTATGCCCCCTCCTGATAAGAGGCCTAGGGTGGAACCTGAGTTTGAGAGTTTTGAGCAATGCTCGGAGGCTTCTGAGTCTTCGGCTGAAGACTTGCAGGAGTACCCTCCTTATTCTGATTCTGATGTGGATGATTCTACTCCTTCTGCTTCTCCTCCTGAGGATTTTTCATTTTCAGAGACTCTGCATTCCATGAGGGAGCATTTTAAATGGGAAGGTCAAGATTTCTCTGATTCCAGGAAAAGGCTTAGGGAATTCTTGTTTTTACCCCAGCATAGGCCTTTAGCTATACCTCCTGTTTTGAATGTGGTGGAAGATGTTTTGCAGAGGCTTCCCTGAATCCTGATTCTTTGCCTCCTGCCCCAGTTAAACCGGATAGGTATTATAGGGTGCCTGAAGCTCATAAGTATCTTTTTAGGAGTCCTAGGGCAGACCCAGAAACTGTCTCTCAGGGGCCTAAAGGTGTGAAGGCCTCAGTTGTTAAAAATCCTGTCCCTCCTGATAAAGAGGCAAGGGCTTTGGATAGATGGGGAAAGAAAGTGTATACTTCTTCCACTTTAGCCATGAGGGCGTTGAATTGTCAGTTTCACATGTTAAAATATCAGAATTATCTTCTTTCACAGTTGAAATCTAAGGTGGATGCTCTGGCTGAAGGTATTGAGTGTAAAGAGTTGCAGGATTTAGTTCATGTGTCTGAACAGGTGGGTAAACATTCCTTGCAGTGTGGTTTTGATGCTGTGCAGGCCTCCTCCAGGGTGGCTGCCACTGGTTCTGTTCTTCGTAGGCACGCCTGGCTGAGAGATCAGAATTTAGCTGAGCATGTTAAGACAAGGATTTTGGATGCTCCTTTACAGTCTGATGTGTTGTTTGGTTCGCCTGTGGAAGCAGTTTTAAAGAAAATGGAGGACAAGGCTAAGTCTATGCAAACTGTTAAAGATTTTTTGCAGGTGCAGCCTCCGAAGTTTAGTAGAAATTGGCCTACTAAGGGATGGACTTATCCTGCTTATGATTCCCAGTCTAGGGGTAGGTCTAGACGTGGTAGGGGCAGAGCTCAAGGTTCTTTTAGGCCTAGGACAGGGAGTTCACCTGCTCAGACTTCTGGTGAGGGCAGGGGTCAGTCCTTTCGTAAGCAGACCCAATGACCTGCCTTTTCAGCTGCCAGTACATTCTCGCCTGGCAGCACCTTTGGGAGGAAGGCTGTCTCTTTTCAAAGAAAATTGGGATTTAATTACCCAAGACAGATGGGTTCTGGATATCATTCACCACGGTTACAGGTTTTATTTCCATACCTTGCCTCCTTTCAAAGGCATGCCAGACATTCCTCCTTCAAAGAACAGAGGCTCACAAGCAAATTTCTCTGTTGCTCCAAATAGGGGCCATTCAGTCAGTTCCTGTGCCAGAAAGGGGCCTAGGATTTTATTCTCGCCTGTTCCTAGTACCAAAGAAGGGGAACACGTGGAGACCAATTTTGGATTTATCTATCCTCAACACTTATCTGGACATTCCCAAGTTCAAAATGTTGACGTTACAACAGCTTTTACCTCTGCTGGGCAAAGATCACTGGATGGTAACTTTAGATCTCAAGGAAGCTTACCTTCATGTGCCTATAAGACTAAGTTGCAGGAAGTATCTGCGTTTCGAGCTGGAAATTCTCATTATCAGTTCTCTGCATTGCCCTTTGGCTTATCTACTGCCCAGAGTATTCACAAAGGTTCTGGCTCCAGTGATAGCTTACTTCAGGCTAAAAGGAATTCAAATCTATCCTTACTTGGACGACTGCCTGATTCTGGCTCAAGAAAAGAAGATCTTCTACAGCATCTGGAATATGTCATAGCAGTGCTAAGATGCCTAGGGTATTCTGTGAACGAAATAAAGTCCAGTCTAGTACCCTCTCAAGACATGTGCTTTCTGGGTGTGAGACTGAATACAGCAGCCCAGATGGCCTTTTTAACCCCGGACAAACAAAAGAATCTTTCCAGTTACTTCCATCATCTATCTCTTCAGTCCGGGCTGACTGCAAGGACAGTCCTTCAAGCCTTAGGGTTCATGGCATCTTGTATTCTGGTGCTTCCCAATGCCAAACTGCATATGAGGAAGCTACAATGGTATCTCAAAATCTGTGGACACAGCACTGCCAGGATTTGGACACTGTCATTCAAATAATACCTTGCATTCAAAAGGAATTTTTGTGGTGGGCTCAGGAATGTCACCTAAACAAGGGACTCTCTGTGACCCGGCCAGAGGCAAGTCAGATTCTAACGACAGATGCCTCAGACATTGCTTGGGGAGCTCATCTAAATGGAAAGTGGATACAAGACAAGTGGCCTGCCAGACTACAGCATCTACATATCAACATGAAAGAGATGTTAGCAGTCCAGTTTGCATTAATGGCTTTCAAGGAGTTACTTCTTCCAGGGCAGGTGTTGATTCTAACAGACAACACAACTGTCATGTGGTACATCAACAAACAAGGGGGAACACATTCTTACCCATTGTGCAGACAAGCAATGATTTTATGGGAGACTGCGCTCAGTCTGCAACTAACTCTTCAGGCAAGGTTTCTGCCGGAGCACAGAACTCCTTAGCAGATGTGTTAAGCAGACAAATCATGGATCCCCACGAGTGGAAACTGGATCTTCATGTATTTCAAAATTGACAGTGTCATGGGGAACTCCAGACATAGATCTGTTCGCTTCTCCACTAAACCACCAGCTGCCAAAGTTTTGCACCAAAGGATTTCATCACACAGCTTGGAAAGTGGATGCTCTTTCTTTCAGTTGGAAAAATCTTCATGTGTATGCCTTTCCACCTCTGCCTCTTCTTCCAAAGGTGCTTCTAAAGGTCAGACAAGACAAGCCAAGGATGATTTTAATAGCTCCAGATTGGCCTCGGCAGCACTGGTACCCATTACTGAGGAGTCTGGTAAGGAAGCCTCCATGGCCTTTACCCTTGATTCCACACCTGTTGTCTCAGAGGGACGGTCATCTGCTCAATGTCAAGCTTCACTCTCTTCATCTAACAGCCTGGCATATTCTGTTTTGAAAGACAGCAGGTCTCAACTTCCTCAACAAGTTTTAAATGTGATTATGGAAGCCAGAAGACCTAGTACAAGGAAAGTGTATGCAGAAAAATGGAAGAGATTTTTGTTTTGGAGTGCAGCAAAGAATTTGGAGATTTCTGAGCCTAATTTGAGTGTGGCTCTTCAATATCTTACTGAGTTATTGGACAAAGGTTTGTCTTTCTCTTCCATTAAGATTCATGCTGCAGCAATTTCAGCTCACTATGATTGTGACCCACCATTGTTTTCACATCCTTTGTTCAAGCAATTTCTTAGAGGGGCAAAGAATATAAGACCCCCTGAGAGCTCCTACTCCTGCTTGGGATCTCAATTTTGTGTTGGAGAAACTTACTCTACAACCTTTTGAGCCTGCAGCTACTGCTGAATTGAAATACTTGTCATGGAAGACTGCTTTTTTGTTGGCCATTACTTCTGGAAGAAGGGTTTCTGAGTTACAGGCCCTTATGGCAGTTGAGCCATTTTTGATTTTTCATAAGGATAGGGTATCTTTACGTACTAATCCTTCCTTTATGCCTAAGGTGGTTTCTAGTGTGGCTTTAAACCAAACTATTCATTTGCCTACTTTTTATGCAGATCCCCAAAATAAAGGGGAAAAGATTTTGCACACTTTAGATGTACACAGGCAATTGCGTTATTATTTGAGCAGGACTAAGGATTTTAGGCAGTCTCAGCAGTTGTTTGTTTCTTTTGCTTTGAGTTCAAAGGGCAAGCCTGTGTCAAAACAAACTATTTCTAGGTGGATTGGGTTTGCATTGCATTTTGTTATTCCCATCATGGCAAGGAGATTCCAGCTGGGATTAGGCCTCATTCCACTAGGGCTACTGCCACTTCAACAGCATTTCTAAGGGGTGGCAACTAAGGATATTTTGGAGGCAGCTACTTGGAGTTCAGTGCATACTTTCTCTAAGCATTATCACCTTCCTCTCTACTCTAAGTCTAGGGCTGGTTTTGCCACAGCTATTTTGCAAGGCATGTTGTCAGCTCCTGCTTCCTTATGATTTGCCAGCCTCCCTTACCTCTGCTTTGGGATTCTACCCAATAGTTAGGACTGCAGCAATGTGGAATGAAGAACATAGTACAGTTTTGTACCTACCATAAATGTAGATGTTCGAGGATCCACATTGCTGCAGTCCAATTTACCTCCCTCCTTCCCCTCTGTGTTTAGGGGTGGTTGTGTAGGTGAGGTTATATTCTGGTACCTTTGTATACATTGTATATATATGTTTTGGTGCAGGTATGTTTGGGAGTTTTTGGTTTTGGCCTTGTCTTTTAGGGTCTTCTGACATCTGGGGCAAGAAAAGACTGAGGATATGACGTCGGTCATGCGCATTAGTACCCTGACGTACTGACGTCAGTCTAATGCGCCGTGACCGACGTCAGCCATATACTTTGGTATTCGGGCCGACTGGACAGCGGACTACCCAATAGTTAGGACTGCAGCAATGTGGATCCTCGAACATCTACATTTATGGTAGGTACAAAACTGTACTTTTCCTTCCTCTGTTGAATGTTGACAGTGTGCGATCCTTGGTTTCCTTCCTCTGTTGAATGTTGACAGTGTGCAGTCCTTGGTTTCCTTCCTCTGTTGAATGTTGACAGTGTGCAATCCTTGGTTTCCTTCCTCTGTTGAATGTTGACAGTGTGCAGTCCTTGGTTTCCTTCCTCTGTTGAATGTTGACAGTGTGCGATCCCTGGTTTCCTTCCTCTGTTGAATGTTGACAGTGTGCAATCCTTGGTTTCCTTCCTCTGTTGAATGTTGACAGTGTGCGATCCTTGGTTTCCTTCCTCTGTTGAATGTTGACAGTGTGCGATCCTTGGTTTCCTTCCTCTGTTGAATGTTGACAGTGTGCAATCCTTGGTTTCCTTCCTCTGTTGAATGTTGACAGTGTGCAGTCCTTGGTTTCCTTCCTCTGTTGAATGTTGACAGTGTGCGATCCCTGGTTTCATTCCTCTGTTGAATGTTGACAGTGTGCGATCCTGTATTTCCTTCTGCTGTTGAATGTTGACAGTGTGCAGTCCTTGGTTTCCTTCCTCTGTTGAATGTTGACAGTGTGCAGTCCTTGGTTTCCTTCCTCTGTTGAATGTTGACAGTGTGCAGTCCTTGGTTTCCTTCCTCTGTTGAATGTTGACAGTGTGCAATCCTTGGTTTCCTTCCTCTGTTGAATGTTGACAGTGTGCAGTCCTTGGTTTCCTTCCTCTGTTGAATGTTGACAGTGTGCAGTCCTTGGTTTCCTTCCTCTGTTGAATGTTGACAGTGTGCGATCCTTGGTTTCCTTCCTCTGTTGAATGTTGACAGTGTGCAGTCCTTGGTTTCCTTCCTCTGTTGAATGTTGACAGTGTGCAATCCTTGGTTTCCTTCCTCTGTTGAATGTTGACAGTGTGCAGTCCTTGGTTTCCTTCCTCTGTTGAATGTTGACAGTGTGCGATCCCTGGTTTCCTTCCTCTGTTGAATGTTGACAGTGTGCGATCCTTGGTTTCCTTCCTCTGTTGAATGTTGACAGTGTGCGATCCTTGGTTTCCTTCCTCTGTTGAATGTTGACAGTGTGCGATCCTTGGTTTCCTTCCTCTGTTGAATGTTGACAGTGTGCAATCCTTGGTTTCCTTCCTCTGTTGAATGTTGACAGTGTGCAGTCCTTGGTTTCCTTCCTCTGTTGAATGTTGACAGTGTAGGGGTTTTTTCCTTTTTTGGGGTTTCCTTTTTTCCTTTTTTTTTTTGTTGAATTTTGGGGTTTTTTACCCCCCAATGTTTCAGGGGGGGCCTTGGTTTCCTTCCCCCTTTTTTTGAAAA
>NC_056739.1:1777966704-1777989606 GCF_019279795.1 Protopterus annectens | reverse complement strand
TTAAAAAAAGGGGAAATTTTCAAAAAAAACCTTTGTAAAAAGGGAAGCTTTTTGGTTTTTAAAGGCCCCCGGAATTTATTGGCCCCTCCCTCCCCTTTCCGGGGGGCCAATTTTCGGGAATTGTTCTTTTGGCCCTCCAGTAGAATCAGTTTTGAAAAAAATGGAGGAAAAAGCTAAGTCTATGCAGACAGTTAAGGACTTTTTACAGGTTCAGCCCCCTAAGTTCAGTAGGAATTGGCCTGCTAAGGGTTGGTCTTTCCCCTCTTCAGATTATCCATCTAGGGGTAGATCGAGGCGAGGTAGAGGTAGGGCTTCCTCTCAGGGCCCTATTACGTCTAGGACTTTGAGTTCTTCTACCCCTTCTGCTGGGGAGGGCAGGGGTCAGTCCTTTTGGAAACAGTCCCAATGACCTGTGTCTTCAGCTGCTGGACTCTGCCTTGCTGGCAGCTCCTCTAGGAGGAAAACTGGGACTTTTCAAAAGGAATTGGCATTTGGTTACCCAGGACAAATGGGTATTGGACATAATAAATCGAGGCTACAAGTTTTATTTTCACACATTCCCTCCTTTCAAAGGTATGCCGGATGTGCCTCATCAGCAAAGACTGGAAGCACAGGCACAGATTTCTTCTCTGCTTCAGTTGGGAGCAATACAGGAAGTACCTTCTGCAGAAAGAGGCACAGGGTTTTATTCCCGTCTTTTCTTAGTGCCAAAGAAAGGAAATTCTTGGAGACCAATTCTGGATTTGTCCATTCTAAACACCTTTCTGGAAATTCCAAAATTCAAGATGTTAACACTGCAACAGCTGTTACCTATGCTGGGCAAAGATCACTGGATGGTGACTCTGGATCTCAAAGAGGCCTATCTTCACATTCCTATCAGGCCCAGTTGCAGGAAATTCATGAGATTTCGGAATGGGAATTTGCATTATCAGTTCTCTGCATTGCCCTTTGGCTTGTCTACTGTGCCCAGGGTATTCACAAAAGTCCTGGCTCCAGTAATAGCTTTTCTCAGACTAAACGGAATTCAAATTTATCCTTATCTGGACGATTGTTTGATTCTGGCTCAAGGCAAGCACGAACTTCTTCAACATCTGCAGTATGTAATGACAGTTTTCAGATGCCTAGGGTATTCTGTGAACGAAATAAAGTCCAGTCTAGTACCCTCACAAGAGATGTGTTTTCTGGGTGTCAGACTGAATACAGCTGCTCAGATGGCATTTCTTGCCCCGGACAAACAAAGAAATATTCACCTATACTTCCAACAACTATCAGTAATGTCCAGGCTGACTGCAAGGACAGTCCTTCAAGCCTTGGGGTTCATGGCATCTTGCATTCTAGTACTTCCCAATGCCAAACTGCATATGAGGAAGCTACAATGGTATCTCAAAAGCATTTGGAATCAACACAGCCATGATTTGGACACTGTCATTCGGATTCTACCTTGCATTCAGAAGGAATTTCTGTGGTGGGCTCAGGAATGTCACCTAAACAAGGGGCTCTCTGTGACCCAACCAGAGGCACGTCAGATTTTGACGACAGATGCCTCGGAGTCAGCCTGGGTAGCTCATTTCAAAGGAAAATGGATTCAAGACCTTTGGCCCCCAGAGCTACTTCCCTTGCATATCAACATGAAAGAGATGCTAGCAGTTCAATTTGCTTTGGAAGGATTCAAGAGCCTACTTCAACCAGGACTGGTGTTGATTCGAACAGACAACACGACTGTCATGTGGTACATCAACAAGCAGGGGGGGAACTCATTCTTACCCTCTTTGCAGACAAGCAATGCTGTTATGGGAAACTGCTTTGAATCTGCACATCACTCTTCGAGCACAGTTTCTGCCAGGAGCACAAAATTCTTTAGCAGACGTTCTGAGCAGACAGATTGTGGATCCTCACGAGTGGAAATTGGACCCTCAGGTATTTCTTCAGTTGACCAGGGCTTGGGGAACTCCAGACATAGATCTGTTAAGCTTCTCCTCTGAATTTCCAACTGCCTCTGTTTTGCACAAGGCTGTTTCATCCAAAAGCCTGGAAAATAGATGCACTATCCTTCAGTTGGAGCAACCTTCACGTGTATGCTTTTCCTCCTTTGCCTCTTCTTCCAAAGGTGCTGTTGAAAGTCAGGAGGGACAAACCTTGTATGATCCTTATAGCACCGGATTGGCCTCGTCAGCATTGGTGCCCTCTGTTGAGGAGCTTAATTCAAGGAACACCTTGACCGTTACCACGGATTCCTCACTTATTGTCTCAAGAAAACAATCATTTTCTCAATGTCAGGGTGCAATCCCTACACCTGACAGCCTGGCGCATTCGGTTTTAGAGAATGAGGGCCTTCAGCTCCCTCAACAAGTTTTGGATGTTATTTTGGAAGCCAGGCGTCCTAGTACTCGAAAAGTTTATGCTGATAAATGGAAGAGATTTTTTCTTTGGAGTTCAGCTAAAGGCTTTGATGTCACATTGCCTAATTTGAGTTGTACATTGCAATATTTGACTATTTTATTGGACAAGGGTTTGTCCTTCTCTTCTGTAAAAGTGCATGCTGCAGCTATTTCTGCTCACTATGATTGTGACCCTCCTTTATTTTCACATCCATTGGTTAAACAGTTTCTTAGAGGGGCAAAGAATATAAGACCCCCACGGAGGGCTCCTACTCCTACCTGGGATCTTAATTTTGTTTTGGAAAAACTGACTCTGCCTCCTTTTGAACCTGCAGCTACGGCTGAATTGAAGTTGTTGTCTTGGAAGACTGCTTTTTTATTGGCTGTTACTTCTGCTAGAAGGGTATCTGAATTACAGGCCCTCATGGCAGTGGAACCTTTTCTGATTTTTCACCAGGACAGAGTTTCCTTACGTACTAATCCTACTTTTCTGCCTAAGGTGATTTCTAATGTGGCATTGAACCAATCTATACATTTGCCTACTTTTTATGCTAACCCCCAAAATGAAGGGGAAAAAGTTTTGCATTCTTTGGATGTACATAGACAGTTAAGGTATTATTTGTTCAGAACCAAAGAGTTCAGAAGATCTCAACAATTATTTGTTTCGTTTGCTGTGACTTCATGAGGGAAAGCTGTCTCGAAATGAACTCTTTCCAAGTGGATTGGCCATTGTATTGCTTTTTGTTACTCTCATCATGGAAAGGAGGTTCCAGTTGGGATCAGGCCTCATTCTACTAGGGCTACGGCCACATCTACTGCTTTTTTGAGAGGGGTAGCTACTAAAGACATTCTAGAGGCAGCTACTTGGAGTTCTGTACATACCTTTACAAAGCATTATCATTTACCTCTTTATTCTAGGTCTAGGGCTGGGTTTGCCACTGCAATCTTACAGGGCATGGTAGCAGCTCCTAATGCTACTTAGTTGTCCTACCTCCCTTTTTTCTGTTGCTCTGGGATTCTACCCATATGTCAGGACTGCAGCAATGGGAGACGAAGAACATAGTACAGTTTTGTACCTACCATAAATGTAGATGTTCGAGGATCTCCATTGCTGCAGTCCAATTTTCCCTCCCTCCTTCCCCCCTTTTTTCTTTTTAGGTTGGGGTTTGGGTGGTGTTTTTTGCATTCTGACTTCTGAGGCAAGAAAAACTGAGGTTATGGCGTCGGTCATGCGCATTTGTACTGACACGTACTGATGTCAGTCTCGGGCGCCGATGACCGACGCCAGTTCTAGCCCTTTGGTATTCGGGCTGATTGTGGACAGCGGAATACCCATATGTCAGGACTGCAGCAATGGAGATCCTCAAACATCTACATTTATGGTAGGTACAAAACTGTACTTTTCCTTCCTCTGTTGAATGTTGACAGTGTGCGATCCCTGGTTTCCTTCTTCTGTTGAATGTTGACAGTGTGCGATCCTTTGTTTCCTTCCTCTGTTGAATGTTGACAGTGTGCAATCCCTGGTTTCCTTCCTCTGTTGAATGTTGACAGTGTGCGATCCTTGGTTTCCTTCCTTTGTTGAATGTTGACAGTGTGCGATCCTTGGTTTTCTTCCTCTGTTGAATGTTGACAGTGTAGAATCCTTGGTTTCCTTCCTCTGTTGAATGTTGACAGTGTGCGATCCTTGGTTTCCTTCCTCTGTTGAATGTTGACAGTGTGCGATCCTTGGTTTCCTTCCTCTGTTGAATGTTGACAGTGTACGATCCTGTATTTCCTTCCACTGTTGAATTTTGACATTGTGTGATCCTTGGTTTCCTTTCTCGTTTGAATGTTGACAGTGTGCAATCCTTGGTTTCCTTCCTCTGTTGAATGTTGACAGTGTGCGATCCTTGGTTTCCTCCCTCTGTTGAATGTTGACAGTGTGCGATCCTTGGTTTCCTTCCTCTGTTGAATGTTGTCAGTGTGCAGTCCTTGGTTTCCTTCCTTTGTTGAATGTTGACAGTCTACGGTCCTTGGTTTCCTTCCTCTGTTGAATGTTGACAGTGTACAATCCTTGGTTTCTTACCTCTGTTGAATGTTGACAGCGTGCAATCCCTGGTTTCCTTTTTCTGTTGCATGTTGACAGTGTGCGATACTTGGTTTTCTTCCTCTGTTGAATGTTGACAGTGTCCGATCCCTGGTTTCCTTCCTCTGTTGAATGTTGACAGTGTGCAGTCCTTGGTTTTCTTCCTCTGTTGAATGTTGACAGCGTGCGATCCTTGGTTTCCTTCCTCTGTTGAATGTTGACAGTGTGTGATCCTTGGTTTCCTTCTTCTGATGAATGTTGACAGTGTGCGATCCTTGGTTTCCTTCCTCTGTTGAATGTTGACAGCGTGGGATCCTTGGTTTCCTTCCTCTGTTGAATGTTGACAGTGTGCGATTCCAGGTTTCCTTCCTCTGTTGAATGTTGACAGTGTGCGATCCTTGGTTTCCTTCCTCTGTTGAATGTTGACAGTGTGCGATCCCTGCTTTCCTTCCTCTTTTGAATGTTGACAGTGGGCGATCCCTGGTTTTGTTCCTCTGTTGAATGTTGACAGTGTGCGATCCTTGGTTTCCTTCCTCTGTTGAATGTTGACATTGTGCGATCCTTGGTTTCCTTCCTGTGTTGAATGTTGACAGTGTGCGATCCTTGGTTTCCTTCCTCTGTTGAATGTTGACAGTGTGCAATCCTTGGTTTCCTTCCTCTGTTGAATGTTAACAGTGTGCGATCCTTGGTTTCCTTCCTCTGTTGAATGTTGACAGTGTGCGATCCTTGGTTTCCTTCCTCTGCTGAATGTTGACAGTGTGCAGTCCTTGGTTTCCTTCCTCTGTTGAATGTTGACAGTGTGCAGTCCTTGGTTTCCTTCCTCTGTTGAATGTTGACAGTGTGCAGTCCTTGGTTTCCTTCTTTGTTGAATGTTGACAGTGTGCAGTCCTTGGTTTCCTTCCTCTGTTGAATGTTGACAGTGTACAGTCCTTGATTTCTATCCTCTGTTGAATATTAACAGTGTGCAGTCCTTGGTTTCCTTCCTCTGTTGAATGTTGACAGTGTGCAGTCCTTGGTTTCCTTCCTCTGTTGAATGTTGACAGTGTGTAGTCCTTGGTTTCCTTCCTCTGTTGAATGTTGACAGTGTGCAGTCCTTGGTTTCCTTCCTCTGTTGAATGTTGACAGTGTGCGATCCCTGGTTTCCTTACTCTGTTGAATGTTGACAGTGTGCGATCCCTGGTTTCCTTCCTCTGTTGAATGTTGACAGTGTGCGATCCTTGGTTTCCTTCCTCTGTTGAATGTTGACATTGTGCGATCCTTGGTTTCCTTCCTCTGTTGAATGTTGACAGTGTGCAGTCCTTGGTTTCCTTCCTCTGTTGAATGTTGACAGTGTGCAGTCCTTGGTTTCCTTCCTCTGTTGAATGTTGACAGTGTGCAGTCCTTGGTTTCCTTCCTCTGTTGAATGTTGATAGTGTGCGATCCCTGGTTTCCTTCCTCTGTTGAATGTTGACAGTGTGCGATCCTTGGTTTCCTTCCTCTGTTCAATGTTGACAGTGTGCGATCCCTGGATTCCTTCTTCTGTTGAATGTTGACATTGTGTGATCCCTGGTTTCCTTCCTCTGTTGAATGTTGACAGTGTGCGATCCTTGGTTTCCTTCTTCTGTTGAATGTTGACAGTGTGCGATCCCTGGTTTCCTTACTCTTTTGAATGATGACAGTGGGCGATCCCTGGTTTTGTTCCTGTGTTGAATGTTGACAGTGTGCGATCCTTGGTTTCCTTCCTCTGTTGAATGTTGACAGTGTGCGATCCTTGGTTTCCTTCCTCTGTTGAATGTTAACAGTGTGCGATCCTTGGTTTCCTTCCTCTGTTGAATGTTGACAGTGTGCGATCCTTGGTTTCCTTCCTCTGCTGAATGTTGACAGTGTGCAGTCCTTGGTTTCCTTCCTCTGTTGAATGTTGACAGTGTGCCGTCCTTGGTTTCCTTCCTCTGTTGAATGTTGACAGTGTGCAGTCCTTGGTTTCCTTCTTTGTTGAATGTTGACAGTGTGCAGTCCTTGGTTTCCTTCCTCTGTTGAATGTTGACAGTGTGCAGTCCTTGATTTCTATCCTCTATTGAATATTGACAGTGTGCAATCCTTGGTTTCCTTCCTCTGTTGAATGTTGACAGTTTGCAGTCCTTTGTTTCCTTCCTGTGTTGAATGTTGACAGTGTGTAGTCCTTGGTTTCCTTCCTCTGTTGAATGTTGACAGTGTGCAGTCCTTGGTTTCTTTCCTCTATTGAATGTTGACAGTGTGCGATCCCTGCTTTCCTTCCTCTTTTGAATGTTGACAGTGGGCGATCCCTGGTTTCGTTCCTCTGTTGAATGTTGACAGTGTGCGATCCTTGGTTTCCTTCCTCTGTTGAATGTTGACATTGTGCGATCCTTGGTTTCCTTCCTCTGTTGAATGTTGACAGTGTGCAGTCCTTGGTTTCCTTCCTCTGTTGAATGTTGACAGTGTGCAGTCCTTGGTTTCCTTCCTCTGTTGAATGTTGACAGTGTGCAGTCCTTGGTTTCCTTCCTATGTTGAATGCTGATAGTGTGCAATACCTGGTTCCTACCTCTATTGAATGTTGACGGCGTGCGATCCCTGGTTTCCTTCCTCTGTTGAATGTTAACAGTGTGCGATCCCTGGATTCCTTGTTCTGTTGAATGTTGACATTGTGCAATCCCTGGTTTCCTTCCTCTGTTGAATGTTGACAGTGTGCGATCCTTGGTTTCCTTCTTCTGTTGAATGTTGACAGTGTGCGATCCCTGGTTTCCTTACTCTTTTGAATGATGACAGTGGGCGATCCCTGGTTTCTTTCCTCTGTTGAATGTTGACAGTGTGCGATCCTTGATTTCCTTCCTCTGTTGAAAGTTGACATTGTGCAGTCCTTGGTTTCCTTCCTCTGTTGAATGTTGACAGTGTGCGATCCTTGGTTTCCTTCCTCTGTTCAATGTTGACAGTGTGCGATCCCTGGATTCCTTCTTCTGTTGAATGTTGACATTGTGCGATCCCTGGTTTCCTTCCTCTGTTGAATGTTGACAGTGTGCGATCCTTGGTTTCCTTCTTCTGTTAAATGTTGACAGTGTGCGATCCTTGTTTTCCTTCCTCTGTTAAATGTTGACAGTGGGCGATCCTTGGTTTCCTTCCTCTGTTGAATGTTGACAGTGTACGATCCTGTATTTCCTTCCGCTGTTGAATGTTGACATTGTGCGATCCTTGGTTTCCTTCCTCGTTTGAATGTTGACAGTGTGCAGTCCTTGGTTTCCTTCCTCTGTTGAATGTTGACAGTGTGCAGTCCTTGATTTCTATCCTCTGTTGAATATTGACAGTGTGCAGTCCTTGGTTTCCTTCCTCTGTTGAATGTTGACAGTGTGCAATCCTTAGTTTCCTTCCTCTGTTGAATGTTGACAGTGTGCAGTCCTTGGTTTCCTTCCTCTGTTGAATGTTGACAGTGTGCAGTCCTTGGTTTCCTTCCTCTGTTGAATGTTGACAGTGTGCAGTCCTTGGTTTCCTTCCTCTGTTGAAAGTTGACAGTGTGCGATCCCTGGTTTCCTTACTCTGTTGAATGTTGACAGTGTGCGATCCTTGGTTTCCTTCCTCTGTTGAATGTTGACAGTGTGCGATCCCTGCTTTCCTTCCTCTTTTGAATGTTGACAGTGGGCGATCCCTGGTTTTGTTCCTCTGTTGAATGTTGACAGTGTGCGATCCTTGGTTTCCTTCCTCTGTTGAATGTTGACAGTGTGCAGTCCTTGGTTTCCTTCCTCTGTTGAATGTTGACAGTGTGCAGTCCTTGGTTTCCTTCCTCTGTTGAATGTTGACAGTGTGCTGTCCTTGGTTTCCTTCCTCTGTTGAATGTTGATAGTGTGCGATCCCTGGTTTCCTTCCTCTGTTGAATGTTGACAGTGTGCGATCCCTGGTTTCCTTCTTCTGTTGAATGTTGACATTGTGCGATCCCTGGTTTCCTTCCTCTGTTGAATGTTGACAGTGTGCGATCCTTGGTTTCCTTCCTCTGTTGAATGTTGACAGTGTGCGATCCTTGGTTTCCTTCTTCTGTTTAATGTTGACAGTGTGCAATCCTTGTTTTCCTTCCTCTGTTAAATGTTGACAGTGGGCGATCCTTGGTTTCCTTCCTCTGTTGAATGTTGACAGTGTACGATCCTGTATTTCCTTCCGCTGTTGAATGTTGACATTGTGCAATCCTTGGTTTCCTTCCTGGTTTGAATGTTGACAGTGTGCGATCCCTGGTTTCCTTCCTCTGTTGAATGTTGACAGTGTGCAATCCCTGCTTTCTTTCCTCTTTTGAATGTTGACAGTGTGCGATTTTTGGTTTCCTTCTTTTGTTGAATGTTGACAGTGTACTATCCCTGGTTTCCTTCCTCTGTTGAATGTTGACAGTGTGCGATCCCTGGTTTCCTTCCTCTGTTGAATGTTGAAAGTGTGTGATCCTTGGTTTCCTTCTTCTCTTGAATGTTGACAGTGTGTGATCCTTGTTTTCCTTCCTCTGTTAAATGTTGACAGCATGCGATCCTTGGTTTCCTCCCTCTGTTGAATGTTGACAATGTGCGATCCCTAGTTTCCTTCCTCTGTTGAATGTTGACAGTGTGCCATCCTTGGTTTTCTTCCTCTGTTGAATTTTGACAGTGTGCTATCCCTGGTTTCCTTCCTTTGTTGAATGTTGACAGTGTGCGATCCCTGGTTTCCTTACTCTGTTGAATGTGGATATGTGCGATCCCTGGTTTCCTTCCTCTGTTGAATGTTGACAGTGTGCGAACCTTGGTTTCCTTCCTCTGTTGAATGTTAACAGTGTGCGATCCTTGGTTTCCTTCCTCTGTTGAATGTTGACAGTGTGTGATCCTTGGTTTCCTTCCTCTGTTGAATGTTGACAGTGTGCAGTCCTTAGTTTCCTTCCTCTGTTGAATGTTGACAGTGTGCGATCCTTGGGTTCCTTCCTCTGTTGAATGTTGACAGTGTGCGATCCCTGGTTTCCTTCTTCTGTTGAATGTTGACAGTGTGCGATCCTTTGTTTCCTTCCTCTGTTGAATGTTGACAGTGTGCAATCCCTGGTTTCCTTCCTCTGTTGAATGTTGACAGTGTAGAATCCTTGGTTTCCTTCCTCTGTTGAATGTTGACAGTGTGCGATCCTTGGTTTCCTTCCTCTGTTGAATGTTGACAGTGTACGATCCTGTATTTTCTTCCGCTGTTGAATGTTGACATTGTGCGATCCTTCGTTTCCTTCCTCGTTTGAATGTTGACAGTGTGCGATCCTTGGTTTCCTTCCTCTATTAAATGTTGACAGTGTGCGATCCTTGGTTTCCTTCCTCTGTTGAACGTTGACAGTGTGCGATCCTTGGTTTCCTCCCTCTGTTGAATGTTGACAATGTGCGATCCCTGCTTTCCTTCCTCTGTTGAATGTTGACAGTGTGAGATCCTTGGTTTCCTTCCTCTGTTGAATTTTGACAGTGTGCTATCCCTGGTTTCCTTCCTCTGTTGAATGTTGACAGTGTGCTATCCCTGGTTTCCTTCCTCTGTTGAATGTTGACAGTGTGCGATCCTTGATTTCCTTCCTCTGTTGAATGTTGACAGTGTGCGATTCCTGGTTTCCTTCCTCTGTTGAATGTTGACAGTGTGCGAACCTTGGTTTCCTTCCTCTGTTGAATGTTAACAGTGTGCGATCCTTGGTTTCCTTCCTCTGTTGAATGTTGACAGTGTGCGATCCTTGGTTTCCTTCCTCTGTTGAATGTTGACAGTGTGCGATCCCTGGTTTCCTTCCTCTTTTGAATGTTGACTTTGTGCGATCCCTGGTTTCCTTCCTCTGTTGAATGTTGACAGTGTGCGATCCCTGCTTTCCTTCCTCTTTTGAATGGAGATAGTGTGCGATCCCTGGTTTCCTTCCTCTGTTGAATGTTGACAGTGTACTATCCCTGGTTTCCTTCCTCTATTAAATGTTGACAGTGTGCGATCCTTGGTTTCCTTCCTCTGTTGAACGTTGACAGTGTGCGATCCTTGGTTTCCTTCCTTTATTGAATGTTGACAGTCTACGATCCTTGGTTTCCTTCCTCTGTTGAATGTTGACAGTGTACAATCCTTGGTTTCCTTCCTCTGTTGAATGTTGACAGTGGTTGTTTGTTTCTGATAACTGGTTGCAGTAAACTCTTTTTTTCTAGAGGCTCCTTTAGCTGTTTAAAACTTTCATTTAAAGGCTCACTGCTGCTTTTCAGCTGTGAAACATTTCTGCAGTTTGTTCTAAGTAGTGGGGATATTTGTAGCATTTCCATATTCAGGCTTGTACTTGGGCCTAGTGTTTGGGGAGGCTGTGTGTCTGAGCACATATTCAGAGACATTGGTTTGGCCAAAGCCATCAGGCATTTCTGTGAGAGAATTGTTTGAGGTCTTTGGCTGACTGAGGTCACCTGGACTTCAGCTTAGACTAAGCACCTCATTTGTTCTTTTGAGATTTCTTTCTTAAAGGCTGTCTCAGGTTTCAACTTTCTGTTACCTAAGAAGTTCAGTTGTGCCATTTCACAATGAACTGATCGAAGGAAGGACACTGAGGAAACTCGGAGCTATAATATATAACATTAAGTATCCTGTTTTTTGTTTATTTTGTTCTTTATTTCTTTGTTATTTATAGCACTTTCTGTACTGTGTATTTTTCTAGCTAGTTTCTCTGTGTGTGAGGTATTAACTGGAAATTGTCCACTGTTATTAATCATCTGTTGTGTTTTTTGTTTCTGATAACTGGTTGCAGTAAACTCTTTTTTTCTAGAGGCTCCTTTAGCTGTTTAAAACTTTCATTTAAAGGCTCACTGCTGCTTTTCAGCTGTGAAACATTTCTGCAGTTTGTTCTAAGTAGTGGGGATATTTGTAGCATTTCCATATTCAGGCTTATATTTAAGCCTAGTGTTTGTGGAGGCTGTGTGTCTGAGCACATATTCAGAGATATTGCTTTGGCCAAAGCCATCAGGCATTTCTGTGAGAGAATTGTTTGAGGTCATTGGCTGACTGAGGTCACCTGGACTACAGCTCAGACTAAGCACCTCATTGGTTCTTTTGAGATTTCTTTCTTAAAAGCTGTCTCAGGTTTCAACTTTCTGTTACCTAAGAAGTTCAGTTGTGAATGCTCTGCCATTTCACAGTGAACTGATCGAAAGAAGGACACTGAGGAAACTCGGAGCTATAATATATAACATTAAGTATCCTGTTTTCTGTTTATTTTGTTCTTTATTTGTTATTTATAGCACTTTGTGTACTGTGTATTTTTCTAGCTAGTTTCACTGTGTGTGAGGTATTAACTGGAAATTGTCCACTGTTATTAAGCATTTTTTGGGTTGTTTGTTTCTGATAACTGGTTGCAGTAAACTCTTTTTTTCTAGAGGCTCCGTTAGCTGTTTAAAACTTTCATTTAAAGGCTCACTGCTGCTTTTCAGCTGTGAAACATTTCTGCAGTTTGTTCTAAGTAGTGGGGATATTTGTAGCATTTCCATATTCAGGCTTGTATTTGGGCCTAGTGTTTGTGGAGGCTGTGTGTCTGAGCACATATTCAGAGACATTGGTTGGCCAAAGCCATCAGCCATTTCTGTCAGAGAGAATTGTTTGACATCATTGGCTGACTGAGGTCACCTGGACTACAGCTTAGACTAAGCACCTCATTGGTTCTTTTGAGATTTCTTTCTTAAAAGCTGTCTCAGGTTTCAACTTTCTGTTACCTAAGAAGTTCAGTTGTGAATGCTCTGCCATTTCACAGTGAACTGATCGAAGGAAGGACACTGAGGAAACTCAGAGCTATAATATATAACATTAAGTATCCTGTTTTTTGTTAAATTTGTTCTTTATTTCTTTGTTATTTATAGCACTTTGTGTACTGTGTATTTTTCTAGGTAGTTTCACTGTGTGTGAGGTATTAACTGGAAATTGTCCACTGTTATTAAGCATCTGTTGGGTTGTTTGTTTTTATTAACTGGTTGCAGTAAACTCTTTTTTTCTAGAGGCTCCTTTAGCTGTTTAAAACTTTCATTTAAAGGCTCACTGCTGCTTTTCAGCTGTGAAACATTTCTGCAGTTTGTTCTAAGTAGTGGGGATATTTGTAGCATTTCCATATTCAGGCTTGTATTTGGGCCTAGTGTTTGTGGAGGCTGTGTGTCTGAGCACATATTCAGAGACATTGGTTTGGCCAAAGCCATCAGGCATTTCTGTGAGAGAATTGTTTGAGGTCTTTGGCTGACTGAGGTCACCTGGACTACAGCTTAGACTAAGCACCTCATTCGTTCTTTTGAGATTTCTTTCTTAAAGGCTGTCTCAGGTTTCAACTTTCTGTTACCTAAGAAGTTCAGTTGTGAATGCTCTGCCATTTCACAATGAACTGATCGAAGGAAGGACACTGAGGAAACTCGGAGCTATAATATATAACATTAAGTATCCTGTTTTTTGTTTATTTTGTTCTTTATTTCTTTGTTATTTATAGCACTTTGTGTACTGTGTATTTTTCTAGCTAGTTTCTCTGTGTGTGAGGTATTAACTGGAAATTGTCCACTGTTATTAATCATCTGTTGTGTTTTTTGTTTCTGATAACTGGTTGCAGTAAACTCTTTTTTTCTAGAGGCTCCTTTAGCTGTTTAAAACTTTCATTTAAAGGCTCACTGCTGCTTTTCAACTGTGAAACATTTCTGCAGTTTGTTCTAAGTAGTGGGGATATTTGTAGCATTTCCATATTCAGGCTTGTATTTAAGCCTAGTGTTTGTGGAGGCTGTGTGTCTGAGCACATATTCAGAGACATTGGTTTGGCCAATGCCATCAGGCATTTCTGTGAGTGAATTGTTTGAGGTCATTGGCTGACTGAGGTCACCTGGACTACAGCTTAGACTAAGCACCTCATTGGTTCTTTTGAGATTTCTTTCTTAAAAGCTGTCTCAGGTTTCAACTTTCTGTTACCTAAGAAGTTCAGTTGTGAATGCTCTGCCATTTCACAGTGAACTGATCGAAGGAAGGACACTGAGGAAACTCGGAGCTATAATATATAACATTAAGTATCCTGTTTTCTGTTTATTTTGTTCTTTATTTGTTATTTATAGCACTTTGTGTACTCTGTATTTTTCTAGCTAGTTTCACTGTGTGTGAGGTATTAACTGGAAATTGTCCACTGTTATTAAGCATTTTTTAGGTTGTTTGTTTCTGATAACTGGTTTCAGTAAACTCTTTTTTTCTATAGGCTCCTTTAGCTGTTTAAAACTTTCATTTAAAGGCTCACTGCTGCTTTTCAGCTGTGAAACATTTCTGCAGTTTGTTCTAAGTAGTGGGGATATTTGTAGCAATTCCATATTCAGGCTTGTATTTGGGCCTAGTGTTTGTGGAGGCTGTGTGTCTGAGCACATATTCAGAGACATTGGTTGGCCAAAGCCATCAGCCATTTCTGTCAGAGAGAATTGTTTGAGGTCATTGGCTGACTGAGGTCACCTGGACTACAGCTTAGATTAAGCACCTCATTGGTTCTTTTGAGATTTCTTTCTTCAAAGCTGTCTCAGGTTTCAACTTTCTGTTACCGAAGAAATTCAGTTGTGAATGCTCTACCATTTCACAGTGAACTGATCGAAGGAAGGACACTGAGGAAACTCGGAGCTATAATATATAAGATTAAGTATTCTGTTTTTTGTTTATTTTGTTCTTTATTTCTTTGTTATTTATAGCACTTTGTGTACTGTGTATTTTTCTAGCTAGTTTCTCTGTGAGTGAGGTATTAACTGGAAATTGTCCACTGTTATTAATCATCTGTTGTGTTGTTTGTTTCTGATAACTGGTTGCAGTAAACTCTTTTTTTCTAGAGGCTCCTTTAGCTGTTTAAAACTTTCATTTAAAGGCTCACTGCTGCTTTTCAGCTGTGAAACATTTCTGCAGTTTGTTCTAAGTAGTGGGGATATTTGTACCATTTCCATTTCAGGCTTGTATTGAAGCCTAGTGTTTGTGGAGGCTGTGTGTCTGAGCACATATTCAGAGACATTGGTTTGGCCAAAGCCATCAGACATTTCTGTGAGAATTGTTTGAGGTCATTGGCTGACTGAGGTCACCTGGACTACAGCTTAGACTAAGCACCTCATTGGTTCTTTTGAGATTTCTTTCTTAAAAGCTGTCTCAGGTTTCAACTTTCTGTTTCCTAAGAAGTTCAGTTGTGAATGCTCTGCCATTTCACAGTGAACTGATCGAAGGAAGGACACTGAGGAAACTCAGAACTATAATATATAACATTAAGTATCCTGCTTTTTGTTTATTTTGTTCTTTATTTCTTTGTTATTTATAGCACTTTGTGTACTGTGTATTTTTCTAGCTAGTTTCACTGTGTGTGAGGTATTAACTGGAAATTGTCCACTGTTATTAAGCATATGTTTGGTTGTTTGTTTCTGATAACTGGTTTCAGTAAACTCTTTTTTTCTAGAGGCTCCTTTATTTATGTATTTATTTATTTATTTATTTAACATTTGTTGACCGGGAACGTCCGACTAGGTTCCACAGATCCTGTTTTCAGCGGAGGCCCGGGGAGAAATGCTTAGCTGTTTAAAACTTTCATTTAAAGGCTCACTGATGCTTTTCAGCTGTGAAACATTTCTGCAGTTTGTTCTAAGTAGTGGGGATATTTGTAGCATTTCCATGTTCAGGCTTGTATTTGGGCCTAGGGTTTGTGGAGGCTGTGTGTCTGAGCACATATTCAGACAGATTGGTTGGCCAAAGCCATCAGGCATTTCTGTCAGAGGATTGTTTGAGGTCATTGGCTGACTGAGGTCACCTGGACTATAGCTTAGACTAAGCACCTCATTGGTCCTTTTGAGATTTCTTTCTTAAAAGCTGTCTCAGGTTTCAACTTTCTGTTACCTAAGAAGTTCAGTTGTGAATGCTCTGCCATTTGACAGTGAACTGATGGAAGGAAGGACACTGAGGAAACTCTGAGCTATAATATATAACACTAAGTTTCCTGTTTTTTGTTTATTTTGTTCATTTCTTTGTTATTTATAGCACTTTGTGAACTGTGTATTTTTCTAGCTAGTTTCACTGTGTGTGAGGTATTAACTTGAAATTGTCCACTGTAATTAAGCATCTGTTGGGTTGTTTGATTCTGATAACTGGTTGCAATAAACTCTTTTTTTCTAGAGGCTCCTTTATTTATTTATTTATTTATTTATTTATTTATTTATTTATTTATTTATTTATTTAACATTTGTTGAACGGGAAAGTCCGGCTAGGTTCCACAGATCTTGTTTTCAGCGGAGGCCCGGGGAGAAATGCTTAGCTGTTTAAAACTTTCATTTAAAGGCTCACTGCATCTTTTCAGCTGTGAAACTTTTCTGCAGTTTGTTCTAAGTAGTGGGGATATTTGTAGCATTTCCATATTCAGGCTTGTATTTTGGCCTAATGCTTGTGAAGGCTCTGTGTCTGAGCACATATTCAGAGACATTGGTTTGGCCAAAGCGATCAGGCATTTCTGTGAGAGAGAATTGTTTGAGGTCATTGGCTGACTGAGGTCACCTGGACTACAGCTTAGACTAAGCACCTAATTGGTTCTTTTGAGATTTCATTCTTAAAAGCTGTCTCAGGTTTCAACTTTCTGTTACCTAAGAAGTTCAGATGTGAATGCTCTGCCATTTCACAGTGAACTGATCGAAGGAAGGACACTGAGGAAACTCGGAGCTATAATATATAACATTAAGTATCCTGTTTTTTGTTTATTTTGTTCTTTATTTATTTGTTATTTATAGGCACTTTGTGTACTGTGTATTTTTCTAGTTAGTTTCACTGTGTGAGGTATTAACTGGAAATTGTCCACTGTTATTAAGCATCTGTTGGGTTGTTTGTTTCTGATAACTGGTTGCAGTAAACTCTTTTTTTCTAGAGGTTCCTTTAGTTGTTTAAAACTTTCATTTAAAGGCTCACTGCTGCTTTTCAGCTGTGAAACATTTCTGCAGTTTGTTCTAAGTAGTGGGGATATTTGTAGCATTTCCATGTTCAGGCTTGTATTTGGGCCTAGTGTTTGTGGAGGCTGTGTGTCTGAGCACATATTCAGAGACATTGGTTGGCCAAAGCCATCAGGCATTTCTGTCAGAGAGAATTGTTTGAGGTCATTGGCTGACTGAGGTCACCTGGACTACAGCTTAGACTAAGCACCTCATTGGTTCTTTTGAGATTTCTTTCTTAAAAGCTGTCTCAGGTTTCAACTTTCTGTTACCTAAGAAGTTCAGTTGTGAATGCTCTGCCATTTCACAGTGAACTGATCTAAGGAAGGACACTGAGGAAACTCGGAGCTATAATATATAACATTAAGTATCCTGTTTTTTGTTAATTTTGTTCTTTATTTCTTTGTTATTTATAGCACTTTGTGTACTGTGTATTTTTCTAGCTAGTTTCACTGTGTGTGAGGTATTAACTGGAAATTGTCCACTGTTATTAAGCATCTGTTGGGTTGTTTGTTTCTGATAACTTGTTGCAGTAAACTCTTTTTTTCTAGAGGCTCCTTTATTTATTTATTTATTTATTTATTTATTTATTTAAGAATTTGTTGACCGGGAAAGTCCGGCTAGGTTCCACAGATCTTGTTTTCAGCGGAGGCCAGGGGAGAAATGCTTAGCTGTTTAAAACTTTCATTTAAAAGCTCACTGCTGCTTTTCAGCTGTGAAACATTTCTGCAGTTTGTTCTAAGTAGTGGAGATATTTGTATCATTTCCATATTCAGGCTTGTATTTAAGCCTAGTGTTTGTGGAGGCTGTGTGTCTGAGCACATATTCAGAGACATTGGTTTGGCCAAAGCCATCAGGCATTTCTGTGAGAGAATTGTTTGAGGTCATTGGCTGACTGAGGTCACCTGGACTACAGCTTAGACTAAGCACCTCATTGGTTCTTTTGAGATTTCTTTCTTAAAAGCTGTCTCAGGTTTCAACTTTCTGTTACCTAAGAAGTTCAGTTGTGAATGCTCTACCATTTCACAGTGAACTGATCGAAGGAAGGACACTGAGGAAACTCGGAGCTATAATATATAACATTAAGTATCCTGTTTTCTGTTTATTTTGTTCTTTATTTGTTATTTATAGCACTTTGTGTACTGTGTATTTTTCTAGCTAGTTTCACTGTGTGTGAGGTATTAACTGGAAATTGTCCACTGTTATTGAGCATTCTTTGGGTTGTTTGTTTCTGATAACTGGTTGCAGTAAACTCTTTTTTTCTAGAGGCTCCTTTAGCTGTTTAAAACTTTCATTTAAAGGCTCATTGCTGCTTTTCAGCTGTGAAACATTTCTGCAGTTTGTTCTAAGTAGTGGGGATATTTGTAGCATTTCCATATTCAGGCTTGTATTTGGGCCTAGTGTTTGTGGAGGCTGTGTGTCTGAGCACATATTCAGAGACATTGGTTGGCCAAAGCCATCAGCCATTTCTGTCAGAGAGAATTGTTTGAGGTCATTGGCTGACTGAGGTCACCTGGACTACAGCTTAGACTAAGCACCTCATTGGTTCTTTTGAGATTTCTTTCTTAAAAGCTGTCTCAGTTTTCAACTTTCTGTTACCTAAGAAGTTCAGTTGTGAATGCTCTGCCATTTCACAGTGAACTGATCGAAGGAAGGACACTGAGGAAACTCGGAGCTATAATATATAACATTAAGTATCCTGTTTTTGTTTATTTTGTTCTTTATTTCTTTGTTATTTATAGCACTTTGTGTACTGTGTATTTTTCTAGCTAGTTTCACTGTGTGTGAGGTATTAACTGGAAATTGTCCACTGTTATTAAGCATCTGTTGTGTTGTTTGTTTCTGATAACTGGTTGAAGTAAACTCTTTTTTTCTAGAGGCTCCTTTAGCTGTTTAAAACTTTCATTTAAAGGCTCACTGCTGCTTTTCAGCTGTGAAACATTTCTGCAGTTTGTTCTAAGTAGTGGGGATATTTGTAGCATTTCCATATTCAGGCTTGTATTTGGGCCTAGTGTTTGTGGAGGCTGTGTGTCTGAGCACATATTCAGAGACATTGGTTTGGCCAAAGCCATCAGGCATTTCTGTGAGAGAATTGTTTGAGGTCATTGGCTGACTGAGGTCACCTGGACTACAGCTTAGACTAAGCACTTCATTGGTTCTTTTGAGATTTCTTTCTTAAAAGCTGTCTCAGGTTTCAACTTTCTGTTACCTAAGAAGTTCAGTTGTGAATGCTCTGCCATTTCACAGTGAACTGATTGAAGGAAGGACACTGAGGAAACTCGGAGCTATAATATATAACATTAAGTATCCTGTTTTTTGTTAAATTTGTTCTTTATTTCTTTGTTATTTATAGCACTTTGTGTACTGTGTATTTTTCTAGCTAGTTTCACTGTGTGTGAGGTATTAACTGGAAATTGTCCACTGTTATTAAGCATCTGTTGGGTTGTTTGTTTCTGATAACTGGTTGCAGTAAACTCTTTTTTTCTAGAGGCTCCTTTAGCTGTTTAAAACTTTCATTTAAAGGCTCACTGCTGCTTTTCAGCTGTGAAACATTTCTGCAGTTTGTTCTAAGTAGTGGGGATATTTGTAGCATTTCCATATTCAGGCTTGTATTTGGGCCTAGTGTTTGTGGAGGCTGTGTGTCTGAGCACATATTCAGAGACATTGGTTTGGCCAAAGCCATCAGGCATTTCTGTGAGAGAGAATTGTTTGAGGTCATTGGCTGACTGAGGTCACCTGGACTACAGCTTAGACTAAGCACCTCATTGGTTCTTTTGAGATTTCTTTCTTAAAAGCTGTCTCAGGTTTCAACTTTCTGTTACCTAAGAAGTTCAGTTGTGAATGCTCTGCCATTTCACAGTGAACTGACTGAAGGAAGGACAATGAGGAAACTCAGAGCTATAATATATAACATTAAGTATCCTGTTTTTTGTTTATTTTGTTCTTTATTTCTTTGTTATTTATAGCACTTTGTGTACTGTGTATTTTTCTAGCTAGTTTCACTGTGTGTGAGGTATTAACTGGAAATTGTCCACTGTTATTAAGCATCTGTTGGGTTGTTTGTTTCTGATAACTGGTTGCAGTAAACTCTTTTTTTCTAGAGGCTCCTTTAGCTGTTTAAAACTTTCATTTAAAGGCTCACTGCTGCTTTTCAGCTGTGAAACATTTCTGCAGTTTGTTCTAAGTAGTGGGGATATTTGTAGCATTTCCATATTCAGGCTTGTATTTGGGCCTAGTGTTTGTGGAGGCTGTGTGTCTGAGCACATATTCAGAGACATTGGTTTGGCCAAAGCCATCAGGCATTTCTGTGAGAGAATTGTTTGAGGTCATTGGCTGACTGAGGTCACCTGGACTACAGCTTAGACTAAGCACCTCATTGGTTCTTTTGAGATTTCTTTCTTAAAAGCTGTCTCAGGTTTCAACTTTCTGTTACCTAAGAAGTTCAGTTGTGAATGCTCTGCCATTTCACAGTGAACTGATCGAAGGAAGGACACTGAGGAAACTCGGAGCTATAATATATAACATTAAGTATCCTGTTTTTTTGTTTATTTTGTTCTTTATTTCTTTGTTATTTATAGCACTTTGTGTACTGTGTATTTTTCTAGCTAGTTTCACTGTGTGTGAGGTATTAACTGGAAATTGTCCACTGTTATTAAGCATCTGTTGGGTTGTTTGTTTCTGATAACTGGTTGCAGTAAACTCTTTTTTTCTAGAGGCTACTTTATTTATTTATTTATTTATTTAACATTTGTTGACCGGGAACGTCCGACTAGGTTCCACAGATCCTGTTTTCAGCGGAGGCCCGGGGAGAAATGCTTAGCTGTTTAAAACTTTCATTTAAAGGCTCACTGCTGCTTTTCAGCTGTGAAACATTTCTGCAGTTTGTTCTAAGTAGTGGGGATATTTGTAGCATTTCCATATTCAGGCTTGTATTTGGGCCTAGTGTTTGTGGAGGCTGTGTGTCTGAGCACATATTCAGAGACATTGGTTTGGCCAAAGCCATCAGGCATTTCTGTGAGAGAATTGTTTGAGGTCATTGGCTGACTGAGGTCACCTGGACTACAGCTTAGACTAAGCACCTCATTGGTTCTTTTGAGATTTCTTTCTTAAAAGCTGTCTCAGGTTTCAACTTTCTGTTACCTAAGAAGTTCAGTTGTGAATGCTCTGCCATTTCACAGTGAACTGACTGAAGGAAGGACAATGAGGAAACTCGGAGCTATAATATATAACATTAAGTATCCTGTTTTTTGTTTATTTTGTTCTTTATTTCTTTGTTATTTATAGCACTTTGTGTACTGTGTATTTTTCTAGCTAGTTTCACTGTGTGTGAGGTATTAACTGGAAATTGTCCACTGTTATTAAGCATCTGTTGGGTTGTTTGTTTCTGATAACTGGTTGCAGTAAACTCTTTTTTTCTAGAGGCTCCTTTAGCTGTTTAAAACTTTCATTTAAAGGCTCACTGCTGCTTTTCAGCTGTGAAACATTTCTGCAGTTTGTTCTAAGTAGTGGGGATATTTGTAGCATTTCCATATTCAGGCTTGTATTTGGGCCTAGTGTTTGTGGAGGCTGTGTGTCTGAGCACATATTCAGAGACATTGGTTTGGCCAAAGCCATCAGGCATTTCTGTGAGAGAATTGTTTGAGGTCATTGGCTGACTGAGGTCACCTGGACTACAGCTTAGACTAAGCACCTCATTGGTTCTTTTGAGATTTCTTTCTTAAAAGCTGTCTCAGGTTTCAACTTTCTGTTACCTAAGAAGTTCAGTTGTGAATGCTCTGCCATTTCACAGTGAACTGATCGAAGGAAGGACACTGAGGAAACTCGGGGCTATAATATATAACATTAAGTATCCTGTTTTCTGTTTATTTTGTTCTTTATTTCTTTGTTATTTATAGCACTTTGTGTACTGTGTATTTTTCTAGCTAGTTTCACTGTGTGTGAGGTATTAACTGGAAATTGTCCACTGTTATTAAGCATCTGTTGGGTTGTTTGTTTCTGATAACTGGTTGCAGTAAACTCTTTTTTTCTAGAGGCTCCTTTAGCTGTTTAAAACTTTCATTTAAAGGCTCACTGCTGCTTTTCAGCTGTGAAACATTTCTGCAGTTTGTTCTAAGTAGTGGGGATATTTGTAGCATTTCCATATTCAGGCTTGTATTTGGGCCTAGTGTTTGTGGAGGCTGTGTGTCTGAGCACATATTCAGAGACATTGGTTTGGCCAAAGCCATCAGGCATTTCTGTGAGAGAATTGTTTGAGGTCATTGGCTGACTGAGGTCACCTGGACTACAGCTTAGACTAAGCACCTCATTGGTTCTTTTGAGATTTCTTTCTTAAAAGCTGTCTCAGGTTTCAACTTTCTGTTACCTAAGAAGTTCAGTTGTGAATGCTCTGCCATTTCACAGTGAACTGATCGAAGGAAGGACACTGAGGAAACTCGGAGCTATAATATATAACATTAAGTATCCTGTTTTTTGTTTATTTTGTTCTTTATTTCTTTGTTATTTATAGCACTTTGTGTACTGTGTATTTTTCTAGCTAGTTTCTCTGTGTGTGAGGTATTAACTGGAAATTGTCCACTGTTATTAATCATCTGTTGTGTTGTTTGTTTCTGATAACTGGTTGAAGTAAACTCTTTTTTTCTAGAGGCTCCTTTAGCTGTTTAAAACTTTCATTTAAAGGCTCACTGCTGCTTTTCAGCTGTGAAACATTTCTGCAGTTTGTTCTAAGTAGTGGGGATATTTGTAGCATTTCCATATTCAGGCTTGTATTTAAGCCTAGTGTTTGTGGAGGCTGTGTGTCTGAGCACATATTCAGAGACATTGGTTTGGCCAAAGCCATCAGGCATTTCTGTGAGAGAATTGTTTGAGGTCATTGGCTGACTGAGGTCACCTGGACTACAGCTTAGACTAAGCACCTCATTGGTTCTTTTGAGATTTCTTTCTTAAAAGCTGTCTCAGGTTTCAACTTTCTGTTACCTAAGAAGTTCAGTTGTGAATGCTCTGCCATTTCACAGTGAACTGATCGAAGGAAGGACACTGAGGAAACTCGGAGCTATAATATATAACATTAAGTATCCTGTTTTTTGTTTATTTTGTTAATTTTTTTGTTATTTATAGCACTTTGTGTACTGTGTATTTTTCTAGCTAGTTTCACTGTGTGTGAGGTATTAACTGGAAATTGTCCACTGTTATTAAGCATCTGTTGGGTTGTTTGTTTCTGATAACTGGTTGCAGTAAACTCTTTTTTTCTAGAGGCTCCTTTAGCTGTTTAAAACTTTCATTTAAAGGCTCACTGCTGCTTTTCAGCTGTGAAACATTTCTGCAGTTTGTTCTAAGTAGTGGGGATATTTGTAGCATTTCCATATTCAGGCTTGTATTTGGGCCTAGTGTTTGTGGAGGCTGTGTGTCTGAGCACATATTCAGAGACATTGGTTTGGCCAAAGCCATCAGGCATTTCTGTGAGAGAATTGTTTGAGGTCATTGGCTGACTGAGATCACATGGACTACAGCTTAGACTAAGCACCTCATTGGTTCTTTTGAGATTTTTCTGCAGTTTTCTTTC
>NC_056739.1:1777944922-1777966204 GCF_019279795.1 Protopterus annectens | reverse complement strand
TAATTTTTAGGTTGCTCTTTTGCTTGAAATTTCTGCATTGTCAGTGTGTGTAGACATTTCAGGTATTGGCTGACTAGGCACCTGTGTAGAGCTTGTTCAGCACATTTCTGAGAGTTTTTGAAAGCCTGCTTCTTTGGGTTCTTTTGAGTTCATTGTAAGCTGTCCATTTTCACACTGTCAAGAATCATTGGTTGAGATTCTTTTTAAAGCTTATATGATTTCTGTTTTATATTATTTGTATCTTGCCTTTTTATGTTGATTTGCTTATTCACTGTTTAGACTATGGAATGTTATTTATTTTTTATTGTGTGTTTGTTTTATAAATTTTCACCTTTTTACTGTGGTTTTTGCTTTTTAAATTTGTTTAAGGAACACTTTTTTCAGTTTAAGCATTTTAGTTTGTTTAAAGTCATGTTTTCATCTTTATCAGGTTTTCATTTGTCTAAATGTGGATTTAGGTTTATTTCAGGCTTGTGTTTGGCCAGTTTGGATTCTGTGGAGAATTTTAGGCATTGGTTTCGATCATGGCTATGTTGGAAGCTTTGGCTTTGAGGATTGGTTTGGTCAAAGCCTGGTTTTCTTCTGGATTTTTTGGATTGTCTAAGCATTGATAACTTATCGTAAGACATGGTTTGGACTCTATTAAATGAACTACTTTAAAAGTCTTTAGTACTATTATTGTATTTTACTTTGATGTGTTATTTTCTTTTTCTGTTGATATAACTGGAACTTGTATTTTTTTCTTTTTTGTTGTATGTTTTGTAATTTTTCACCTTATTTATTTTTCAGGCTCTTTTAGCTGTTTAAAACTTTCATTTAAAGGCTCACTGCTGCTTTTCAGCTGTGAAACATTTCTGCAGTTTGTTCTAACTAGTGGGGATATTTCTAGCATTTCTATATTCAGGCTTGTATTTTGGCTTAGTGTTTGTGGAGGCTATGTGTCTGAGCACATATTCAGAGACATTGGTTTGGCAAAAGCCATCAGGCATTTCTGTGAGAGAGAATTGTTACAGGTCATTGGCTGACTGAGGTCACATGGACTACAGCTTAGACTAAGCACCTCATTGGTTCTTTTGAGATTTCTTTCTTAAAAGCTGTCTCAGGTTTCAACTTTCTGTTACCTAAGAAGTTCAGTTGTGAATGCTCTGCCATTTCACAGTGAACTGATCGAAGGAAGGACACTGAGGAAACTTGAAGCTATAATATATGACATTAAGTATCCCGTTTTTTGTTTATTTTGTTCTATATTTCTTTGTTATTTATAGCACTTTGTGTATTTTTCTAGCTATTTTCACTGGGTGTGAGGTATTAACTGGAAATTGTCCACCTTTATTAAGCATCTGTTGGGTTGTTTGTTTTTCTGATAACTGGGTACAGTAAACTCTTTTTTTCTAAAGGCTCCTTTAGCTGTTTAAAACTTTAATTTAAAGGCTCACTGCTGCTTTTCAGCTGTGAAACATTTCTGCAGTTAGTTCTAAGTAGTGGGGATATTTGTAGCATTTCTATATTCAGGCTTGTATTTGGGCCTAGTGTTTGTGGAGGCTGTGTGTCTGAGCACATATTCAGAGACATTGGTTTGGCAAAAGCCATCAGGCATTTCTGTGAGAGAGAGTTGTTTCAGGTCATTGGCTGACTGAGGTCACCTGCACTACAGCTTAGACTAAGCACCTCATTGGTTCTTTTGAAATTTCTTTCTTAAAAGCTGTCTCAGGTTTCAACTTTCTGTTACCTAAGAAGTTCAGTTGTGAATGCTCTGCCATTTCACAGTGAACTGATCGAAGGAAGGACACTGAGGAAACTCAGAGCTATAATATATAACATTAAGTATCCTGTTTTTTGTTTATGTTGTTCTTTATTTCTTTGTTATTTATAGCACTTTGTGTACTGTGTATTATTCTAGCTATTTTCACTGTGTGTGAGGTATTAACTGGAAATTGTCCACCTTTATTAAGCATTTGTTGGGTTTTTTGTTTCTGATAACTGGTTATAGTAAACTCTTTTTTTCTAGAGGCTCTTTTAGCTGTTTAAAACTTTAATTTAAAGGCTCACTGCTGCTTTTCAGCTGTGAAACATTTCTGCAGTTTGTTCTAAGTAGTGGGGATATTTGTAGCATTTCTATATTCAGGCTTGTATTTGGGCCTAGTATATGTGGAGGCTGTGTGTCTGAGCACATATTCAGAGACATTGGTTTGGCCAAAGCCATCAAGCATTTCTGTGAGAGAGAATTGTTTCAGGTCATTGGCTGACTGAGGTCACCTGGACTACAGCTTAGACTAAGCACCTCATTGGTTCTTTTGAGATTTCTTTCTTAAAAGCTGTCTCAGGTTTCAACTTTCTGTTACCTAAGAAGTTCAGTTGTGAATGCTCTGCCATTTCACAGTGAACTGATCGAAGGAAGGACACTGAGGAAACTCAGAGCTATAATATATAACATTAAGTATCCTGTTTTTTATTTTGTTCTTTATTTCTTTGTTATTTATAGCACTTTGTGTACTGTGTATTTTTCTAGCTATTTTCACTGTGTGTGAGGTATTAACTGGAAATTGCCCACCTTTATTAAGCATCTGTTGGGTTGTTTGTTTCTGATAACTGGTTACAGTAAACTCTTTTTTTCTAGAGGCTCCTTTAGCTGTTTAAAACTTTCATTTAAAGGCTCACTGCTGCTTTTCAGCTGTGAAACATTTCTGCAGTTTGTTCTAAGTAGTGGGGATATTTGTAGCATTTCTATATTCAGGCTTGTATTTGGGCCTAGTGTTTGTGGAGGCTGTGTGAGCACATATTCAGAGACATTGGTTTGGCCAAAGCCATCAGGCATTTCTGTGAGAATTGTTTGAGGTCATTGGCTGACTGAGGTCACCTGGACTACAGCTTAGACTAAGCAGCTCATTGGTTCTTTTGAGATTTCTTTCTTAAAAGCTGTCTCAGGTTTCAACTTTCTGTTACCTATGAAGTTCAGTTGTGAATGCTCTGCCATTTCACAGTGAACTGATCGAAGGAAGGACACTGAGGAAACTCGGAGCTATGATATATAACATTAAGTATTTTGTTTTTTGTTTATTTTTTTCTTTATTTCTTTGTTATTTATAACACTTTGTGTACTGTGTATTTTTCTAGCTATTTTTACTGTGTGTGATGTATTAACTGGAAATTGTCCACCTTTATTAAGCATCTGTTGGGTTGTTTGTTTCTGATAACTGGTTACAGTAAACTCTTTTTTTCTAGAGGCTCCTTTAGCTGTTTAAAACTTTCATTTAAAGGCTCACTGCTGCTTTTCAGCTGTGAAACATTTCTGCAGTTTGTTCTAAGTAGTGGGGATATTTCTAGCATTTCTATATTCAGGCTTGTATTTGGGCCTAGTGTTTGTGGAGGCTGTGTGTCTGAGCACATATTCAGAGACATTGGTTTGTCAAAAGCCATCAGGCATTTCTGTGAGAGAGAATTGTTTCAGGTCATTGGCTGACTGAGGTCACATGGACTACAACTTAGACTAAGCACCTCATTGGTTCTTTTGAGATTTCTTTCTTAAAAGCTGTCTCAGGTTTCAACTTTCTGTTACCTAAGAAGTTCAGTTGTGAATGCTCTGCCATTTCACAGTGAACTGATCGAAGGAAGGACACTGAGGAAACTTGAAGCTATAATATATGACATTAAGTATCCTGTTTTTTGTTTATTTTGTTCTATATTTCTTTGTTATTTATAGCACTTTGTGTACTGTGTATTTTTCTAGCTATTTTCACTGTGTGTGAGGTATTAACTGGAAATTGTCCACCTTTATTAAGCATCTGTTGGGTTGTTTGTTTCTGATAACTGGTTACAGTAAACTCTTTTTTTCTAGAGGCTCCTTTAGCTGTTTAAAACTTTCATTTAAAGGCTCACTGCTGCTTTTCAGCTGTGAAACATTTCTGCAGTTTGTTCTAAGTAGTGGGGATATTTGTAGCATTTCTATATTCAGGCTTGTATTTGGGCCTAGTGTTTGTGGAGGCTGTGTATCTGAGCACATATTCAGAGACATTGGTTTCGCCAAAGCCATCAGGCATTTCTGTGAGAGAATTGTTTCAGGTCATTGACTGACTGAGGTCACCTGGACTACAGCTTAGACTAAGCACCTCATTGGTTCTTTTGAGATTTCTTTCTTAAAAGCTGTCTCAGGTTTCAACTTTCTGTTACCTAAGAAGTTCAGTTGTGAATGCTGTGCCATTTCACAGTGAACTGATCGAAGGAAAGACACTGAGGAAACTCGGAGCTATAATATATAACATTAAGTATCCTGTTTTTTGTTTATTTTGTTCTTTATTTCTTTGTTATTTATAGCACTTTGTGTATTTTTCTAGCTATTTTCACTGTGTGTGAGGTATTAACTGGAAATTGTCCACCTTTATTAAGCATCTGTTGGGTTGTTTGTTTCTGATAACTGGTTACAGTAAACTCTTTTTTTCTAAAGGCTCCTTTAGCTGTTTAAAACTTTCATTTAAAGGCTCACTGCTGCTTTTCAGCTGTGAAACATTTCTGCAGTTTGTTCTAAGTAGTGGGGATATTTGTAGCATTTCTATATTCAGGCTTGTATTTGGGCCTAGTGTTTGTGGAGGCTGTGTGTCTGAGCACATATTCAGAGACATTGGTTTGGCCAAAGCCATCAGGCATTTCTGTGAGAGAGAATTGTTTCAGGTCATTGGCTGACTGAGGTCACCTGGACTACAGCTTAGACTAAGCAACTCATTGGTTCTTTTGAGATTTCTTTCTTAAAAGCTGTCTCAGGTTTCAACTTTCTATTACCTAAGAAGATCAGTTGTGAATGCTCTGCCATTTCACAGTGAACTGATCGAAGGAAGGACACTGAGGAAACTCGGAGCTATAATATATAACATTAAGCATCCTGTTTTTTTGTTTATTTTGTTCTTTATTTCTTTGTTATTTATAGCACTTTCTGTATTTTTCTGGCAATTTTCACTGTGTGAGAGGTATTAACTGGAAATTGTCCCTTTATTAAGCATCTGTTGGGTTGTTTGTTTCTGATAACTGGTTACAGTAAACTCTTTTTTTCTAGAGGCTCCTTTAGCTGTTTAAAACTTTCTTTTAAAGGCTCACTGCTGCTTTTCAGCTGTGAAACATTTCTGCAGTTTGTTTCCCACCCTCCCTCCTTGCTGGTATGGTGTTTTTATAGTTGGTGGCTTTGCAGTTGCACGCCCCTAATGTAAATTTGATCTGGGACCCTCCTCCCAGTTTGGTGTCATTACCTCATTCTACCCAGTACAGGGAGAACATATGAGAAGGCCAATCAGCTTAGTTTCGGCTACTCCTTTCTCTCTTTCCACTAAAAAAAAAAAAAAAAAAAAAATGATCTGCTTTTACTGTATTTTTGTTTTTATTTTGCTTTTGCGCCATCTTAAAAGTACTCAGTTGTATTTATTACTGCTTGGTGTAACTTATTCTAAGCCTTTTAGTTTAAGCACTTGGGCTTTAGACCAGTTGTTTTTCATTAGGTAGGTCTGTGGGCTGCACTGTGGTGGCAGAACAGGTAGCTTACATCCTTCTGAGTTGGGAACTGCTGATTGAGGGCTCAGTGTCTGTTATTCTAAAAGTGTATTAGTTCTGGTTTAAGCACCAGGGCTTCAGGCCAGTTATTTTACATTAAAAAGGTCCATGGTCTGCACTCTTGTGGGAGAAGAGGCTGGACTCTGCCCTTCTGAGCTGGGAATTTCTGGTTAAAGGCTTATAGTGCCTGCATATTTGAACTATTTCTTACTGTAATTGGTACACCTTGTTTGCTGTAGCATAGACTAGATCCAGGCCTGCTGAATCTAGTTTTGTTTGTATGCTTGTTATTTCCCTGAAAAGCTAATTCCACCTAAAATGCGGCTTTTCAGCACTTCTGTGGATCCCTAGTTATCTGCATTGCTTACTGTACTTATTTTCTTGCTTCACTTGAAAGAAAGTTACTGTTTGTCATTTTTGCATTTAAGTTACCTGGCACTTGCTCACTAAAGCAATTATATAAGTCAGCACTAAAAAATTAAAAGCATTATTAATTATTACACCCTCACAAACTCCCCCTGGAGTACCTTGCTCCCCATTGGCCATTTTTTCAATTATAAAGAAATTACCAATACTATTCTAGCATGTCCAAAGGTCAGTTGTCAATCTCCTCTCCAGTCCAGCTGGTGAATCTGGGAATCTTGAGGCAATGTACAACTGCCTCATGTACAACCCTCTCCTCCTCCCAACCAATTCCAACACATGTGAGAGATGCAACCATATAGCCAAACTGGAGGCTAAGCTCTCTCAACTCAGTACTGGCGTAACCAGTCAGGAGGAGAAGGAAACCACACTCACTACAATTCCAGTCTCACATAGACCTACCCCGACAGCAAACCAAACACATAAACACACAAAAACATACTTGGAGGCTCTAAATAAAAATCTGCCTAAGCAGCAGAGACCTCCAAAGCAGACACCCAAGCAAACGCTACCCCAAAACAAACCACGTGCAACACAAAGCTCACAAAGCCAATGTGCCGACCAGTCACAGCCCTTAAGGCTAAATAACACACCTGATACACTTGTAATAGGTGACTCTATCATCAGGCACACTGACGTCCCACTCACCAGGCTGAACAAGGAGAATGTCACGGTGAGCTGCCTGTCGGGCGCTAGGATCTGCCACATAACACAAGCACTCAGGTCACTCCAAGGCAAGTACAAATATGACTCAGTCATTGTCCATGCTGGTGTGAATGACCTGAGACGTACCTCACTGGACTACATGAAAAGAGACATAGAGGAGCTCTCTGAGCATGTAGCCCAGGCAGGTATGACCCTGACCTTGAGTAGCATCTTACCCTCACCAAGAATGATGCCACAGTATGAAGACAAGATTATCAATTTCAACAATTGGCTTAAGTATTGGTGTTATTCAAAGGGGATCCAATGCCTGTCAGCCTGGGATGACATGCTCGACAAGCCACGATGCTTCACTAGGGATGGCTTGCACCTGTCACCCCTGGGCTTTCGAATATTGGCAAAGGCTCTTGCTACCCCCATAGTGCCTTTTTTAGGCAAGGCTCAAAAGACAAACCCACCTCCACAGGTATCACAAGGGATAAGAAATTAAGAGTAATGCTACTCAATGCCAGAAGTCTAAACCTCAAGATGCACGCACTCGAAACTCTCCTTAGCATGGAGAACATCGATATCGGTGCAGTAAAAGAAACCTGGTTCAAGACTCTCGAGAGCACCCCAGCACTACCAGGTTATACCTCATACCATGCTTTTCGGCCCCAAAACTTGGACCGAACCACAAAAAGAGGGGGAGTATCAATATTCGTCAAAGATACCTACACCTCCAGGTTGGTGGCACAGCACGAAGCATCAGAGACTATCCATGTGCAACTAACAGTTAGTAAAACTGCCTTCCAGTTTATAGCCTGTTACAGACCACCCTCCCAAACCCAGGAACCCCACTTGGCCTTCCTGAGAACACTGGAAAATATGAAGGTCTCTCCAAACACCATTATATTGGGTGACTTCAACTACCCAACCATAGACTGGGAGCATTACTCTAGCTACAACACCCTGGCCCAAAGGTTCCTAGAATTTATAAACTCAAATGCTATGGAACAACTTGTTACCACTCCCACAAGAGGGGAAAACATATTGGACCTGATCATCACCAACATGGGGACTCTATGCTCCAGACCAGAAGTGTATCCCTCACTGGTAAGATCAGACCATAAACTAATCTCACTGGATATTCACATCCAGACCCCCGACTCATGCCCAGAAAACTACAGTGAAAAACTTCTCTAAAGCAAATTTCACACTCCTCAAAACCAAGGTGGAATCCTTCAAAGCCCCCGGGCCTGTGGATAATACGGCCCAGACCGCAAAATCCTTTATAAACGCATTCTATGAACACCTTCAGGAATGCATGGATCATGCAATCCCAAATAAAACCAAGACCCAATCCTCCAAAGGCAGATGTCCTGTCTGTTGGACCCCAGCCATAAACAAACTATACAATAGAAGGAGGAAGCTACTACATGATAGAGCAAAATCCCAAAAAGGGAAGGCATCTCTGATCAGTATTAGCAAAAAACTACAGGCACTCATAAAATTGTCTAAGGCCAGCTTTGAGAGAAAAATTGCACAGGACACTAAGGATAATCACAAGGCTTTCTTTAGTTATGTTAGGAACCTGGGTGGGAATTCCCAGATATGCTCAGAATTAGTCCAAAATGACAAAAAATACACCGAACCCACAGACATTGCCAACATCCTAGCTGACCGGTTCAGCGCAAACTTCTCCCCCCCTCCCCACCAAAAGTTCTAATATCTATCCCAGCAGAGTGCTGCCCCCCTGACATCTCAGTTGCTCAGGTAAGAGCTGCCCTCTCCAAAGCAAGAAACACATCATCAATGGGACAAGACGGTGTCCCAGGCTGCGTCCTACATGAACTCCAAGAAGAGCTAAACCCAAACTTAAAACTACTGTTCAATCTCAGCCTTACTACAGGATATGTACCCAAAGAGTGGCGTACAGCAACAGTGTACACAAAGGTGGTGCCTCAACAGATCCTGGAAACTATCAACCCATAAGTCTCACTAGCTTGGTCTGCAAAGCTATGGAAAGGATCATCATGGACCTTATAAATAAAGATATTCGGGACCTGCAGACACTGGATGCTACCCAGTTTGGCTTTTTTAAGGGCAGATCCTGCCTCTTGAACCTGGTCAATTTCTTTGAAACAGTCACCAAGGCCATTGACAAGGGGAAGGTGGTCCACACAGCCTACCTGGACCTCGTAAAAGCCTTCGATACAATACCCCACTCGGGCATTATAGATAAGCTCACCAGCTTAAATATAAACCCCTATGTCACTAGAAGAGGTTGCAAACTGGCTCAAAGACAGAACCCACATGGTTAGAATAGCTGGAGCCATGTCAGACTCCAAACCAGTTCCAACTGGCGTCCCACAAGGCTCAGTCCTGGGACCTCTCTTGTTCGGTATATATTTCTCGGAGGTACAGGCCAACATGGAAGGACTGTGGCTGACCAAGTTCGCAGATGACTGCAAACTGGGTGCCATAATAGACTCTCCAGCCGACACAAGCATCCTCCAAAAGGGCCTCATAGAAACAGACAACTGGTGCCAGAGCCATGGCCTCAAGCTAAATGCCAAAAAGTGTATAGTCATCCCCTTTGGCAAAAACAAAGTGCCCACAAATTACCACATAGGTGGTAATCCATTAAGTACAGAATAAGTAATTAGGGACTTGGGGACCCAAGTTGATAGCAATCTGTCATTTGACAACCACATGGCCAAAGTGGTTAGAAAAACATTTTATATAGCCCACCTAATCATGAAGGGATTCACATCTAGATCAGGGGAGGTCATCGTGCCTCTTTACTCATCCCTCATCAGGCCCATAATTGAGTACAATGCCCCTTTTGGGATGTACCTTACCAGACACCTGCAGCAACTGGAAAGACCCCAAAAGTACCTCACCAAGAGGATCAAGGGGCTCAAACAGATGCCGTATGCTGCCCGGTTAAAGAAACTCCAGCTCTACTGAGTGCATCCCGCCTGCTCAGAGGTGATCTGTGCCTGATGTATAAAGCCATGTCCAACCCGGAATTAATGGACATGCTGCACCTCAGAAAATCCAAATCCCATCGAGCTACGCGCTCGAGGGACTTGAACCTCAGCACTGAAATAAATAGGACATGCTGGAGGGACAGATTCATAACACAGAGGCTCCCTTCACTCTGGAATAAAATCCCAGTCCAGGTTAGGCAGAGTCCCTCATTGACTCTCTTCAAGAGGAATCTTGATGAGTGGATGGGAGATCATAGGTTTACCCCAGATATCACTTCTGTGTCACTGTTAGACAGAGGCACAGTATACTAACCTTGAAAAAGGGCATAGCAAAATTAATTTAATATGGGTGGCGAAAGCCATACACACTCTGGCTAGGCTTATAAATGCCCTAGGGCAGATAGCCTAGTATGAACCTATGAACCTATATGCTTCACTATTAATACTTTAGTCCATGAGTGGGAGTCATAAAGAATTGTCTTTTCTTTAGTGTTGGTTACATCTTGTCATTCAACTCTGATATTGTTTATTCATTGTATTACACCAGATTTTAGTGATGTAACCTCTCCCTAAGTACAGTGGCACATGGATACAACCAGTACCACATAATTGCTGTACTGAATCACAGTACCGAACAGGTAATTCCAAATGTGATTCATAAACAGTTGATTTTGCAACAAATGGGAATAAAGCTCAGTCACCTTAATCTAGGAGGTGATGTATAAGACAGGTACTTCTGTCCATGTGGAAGTGCACCAGCAAGGTACCAGGCAATCAAACATAAAGCTCAAATACAAAAAATGTACTATTAGAAGACATTATCTCTATCTTACACCTAACATTCAGTACATTGTTTGATCATAGACGTGCATATATTGAAACTACAGTATCAAGGTATGGTATCATTTTACTTCTTTTGGAGCAGGGCACTAGTGCAGGGTGCATAACATTGCAGCCTGTGTCTCCAGCACTTTTCTTTAACCAGAGAGCCTGTCTCACTTATGATGGACAACAGAAGTTGGGGGTTATTGTCATTGACAAGAAGTGACCACTTTAGGGCTTTGCTGTTTGCTCTCACAACAACTACTGAAGTCCTAAACAGGATCCATTTAGATTCAACAGTCCAAATCTGTCCAGGCATATGGGAAATCATATTCTAAAGGTTAGAACTGAGCCCTTCCCAGACAGTGGTACCAGCTAAACATTGCCAGTATACTCTCTCTACATGCTGTACTTTCACAGCTCTGTCCAGCAATCACTCTAGGTAGGTCACACAGTTTAGAACAAAATAGTGAATACTTGAAATCTCAGTACCTCTCTTGACTTGAATGTCCACTTTGTGACTCACTTTGGATGACATGATCAGTCAGTTGAAAACCTTTGGACCAAGAGCCTTACTTGGACATTATATTTCATGTGGATTCAGTGACATGCCTACATGTCTGGAAACTGTTCACAGTCCCACTCATTCCAGTTTGTTACAACCATCATGTTATTTCTCACAGCAATCATTTGATCCTTGAAATTTTCCTCTAGAACTACAGAATCAAAGGGTGGTATCCTATAATGTACTGCATTTACTGTCTCTAAGAATGCAAAACACTCCTAATAGCTTTTGGGTGCATATGCACAAGTCAACAGAATTATCCACTGATGTCCATAGGTTGTTACTAGGCTAACCACTACAATGGCCTTTATAAGCCTAAATGTGCACCCCAAATAATTTGTGTCCCACATATCATAAGGGAGCATGTTAGTATGCAGTTAGCTAAGGATTTGTATGGGGGAACGTTAAGTTAATCATTTTCTTATTGACAGCCTCTATCCATAAGGGACATGGAGGTCATATGGGAGGTAAATTTATAATTTCCCCTCCAATTGTCAAGGTTTTGTTTGAACAGAGTTGGAATATACTCTGTTTAACATGGCTAGGGAGCCTATTCCATAGTGTGGGGATCCTTTGGGACATATATCTGTATATCCAGTATGTTCTGTTTATGTCGCAAGTGATGTTCAGATCCCTGGATCTAGTGTTTCTGGTGCTGTTTGTTTTGAGCATGGGAAAAAGATATATCAGGGCTGGGTAAAACTCTAGGCTTGTCTGGGATATGAACCTGAGACCTCTCACACCCAAAGTGAGAAACATACACCAGCCTGACTAGCCATACTTGAATATGTGACCTGACTAGGACTGTCATTCTACCAAGCAACCAGACACTGACCAGTAAACCATTTTCTATACCATTTCCATTTATTATCAGCTTCTGAGATGGGGAGCATGATGTTACTCACCAGCCACTTGCTGTGCCCTAGCAGAAAACAGAACCTGTCTCTATCACTCAGGTGCATACTATTTTGTAATAGGCAACACTGTGGGCAATTAAAGTTTCCATTCTTTGGGGGTTAATATGTTGTGTAGTAGTTTGCTGACACTGCTTAACTCTTACTGACAAACTATTTATTTCAAGGTACAAACCTTCCTAATGTAGGTGACTTCTGAATGCAGACCAGTACTGACCAATTGTTTTTATGTATAAAATGTTATGCTATGTAGTAAGGAAAGTCATAGTATTTGAGTTTTTAAAATATTTACTATAAACATGGTCTGATTATCCTTAGCCAAGTGTTGGAGTTCATTAATCACTTGATTTTTCAGTTGAAACAAAGCTTCTGTGGCAAAGACAATATCACAGTGGTTGTGAAGGGAGTTAGAAACTTCTCCATTCGTCTTGAAGAGACTGTTAAAAGAGGTGAAAATGTCCGCATTCACATTAACAATGCGGTGGACAGAGATTTACTTTTCAGGTCTGACAGATTTAAAAATCCAAAATAATGAAGCCAAGCTGGAGCAGACGAATAAAGAACACAATTTAATATGAGCACTTTCGGAAAAGGCGATGCTTCTCCTTCATCAGATACACAAAAATATGTGAACTTAAACATGATTTTATACCAAATTCTCATCTCAATTAATTAATTGAACAATCATGTGATACTATCATCTAAAAGAGACCATACAGCTGAAAACAAATACTAAAACATCTAAATACAATATCAATAAAAAATTATAAGGCAATAAACACTATTATGTGAATATAAGCATAAAAAATGCTAAAAATGTATGCAACTATTAAGGGAACCAACAGGAATAATATATAACTTAAAAAGAAGGTAGGATACACCAAGATGAACTTGGAAATATTAAGCTCTATACATATTATATTATACTATGCAAAAACTACCTCTTCAAGGCTAAAAGATATAACGTTATACTTTGTAATTTCTTTGTAATCTCCTTCTAATTTCTTTCATTTCTGTAACTCATTTTTGTAACACAATTTTGTAATTCTAATTTGTTTAATCTCTTGTACTGTGGAGCTTTTCTCCCCGGGCCTTCACCGAAAATGAGTTCTGTCAACCCAGTGGACTTTCCCAGTAAACAAAATGCAAATAAATAAATAAAATGTGTTTATAGAGCAGCCTTCAGTCACAGTCAATCAGCCTATGCAATGGAAGACTGAGATGTTGATTGAGTTCTTGTGTTTGTGCAATGTTTATGTAGAGCTCAACCAATTTGTTATTATTCATACAATACTGTGGATGTAACTAGAGTCTTAGCATGTATGGTGATGCAAGAGCTATAATTGTGCTACCCTTTTCTTTGTTATATCATCTCACATCAATTTCATTGATGCTGTTGGCTTTTATTTTTCATTACCTTACACATTCCGAACTACAGGCAGTTTAGAGGTATCAAACTCTTGCCACTCTTCATGAAAGTTCAGAAAAGGGTGATTAATAGACAAATACATAGCAAGTAAGATGGGAGATGAGCAGTTTGAATTCAGATCAGGATGCAGCAAGGCTGATCCAATGTTTGCAGTAAGACAGATACTGGAGGAAGCTAGAGATGAGGAAGGAGTACAAATGGCCATTCCCAGACTTGGAGACAGCATATGACAAAGGTTATTTGGGCAGTCCTGCAATGCAATAAAGTCCCAGATACACCAACAGAATTGGTGCAGACTACGTACAAGGACCCAATGCCACAAGTATTAACAGTTTTCGGACTTGCAGAAGAGTTCCCAATGGGGCTGGGTGTGCATCAATGCTCAGCTCTGAGCCCACTGTTGTTTATACTGTTGATGGACTACTTTAACAAACAGGTTGGAGAGGACAGATCAACAAACTGATGTATGCAAACAAAGTGGCATTACAAACAGCCTCTGAACAAGAAGTTCAGCAAAATATTTGGGGTATGAATACAAAACTGAAGTCACATAGAATGAGACTGAATACAGACAAGGCAGATTTATTTATTTATTTATTTAACATTTGTTAACCAGGAAAATCCGACTTGGAACAAAGCCAATTTTCAGCGGAGGCCCAGAGAAAAACACTTCAGAAGCATGTCTTTGCAACGTGGGAGGAAACCGGAGCACCCGGAGGAAACCCACACGAATGCAGGGAAGACATGCAGACTTGGCACAGAAGGCACTAGAGACGAGAATCGAAACAAAGAACCTCTTGCTGTGAGGTGACAATGCTACCGCTGCACCACTGCACCATCCTGTTGCGCCACTTGTCATGGCAACAAATGGCGTGATCAGAAGAAGAAGTTGAACACTGAGACAGAAGGGAAAATATAGAACAGGTTAACAGTTTCAAGTATCTATGAGGAGTAATTGAGGAGAAGGCAAGTCTAAATGGGGAGGCCAAAGCTAAAATCTCAGGGTGCTGCAGCCAACTGGCATAGATCGTAAGGGGTAGTGTGCGACAGAATAATGGCAAAGAAGCTGAAAAATAAGGTGCACAAAGCTGTTGTGACCAACACTGCTGAATGGTGCAGAAACCTGGGCAATAAAGTCAGAGCAATTGAGGAAGATGGAAGTGATGGAGATGAAGTGCCTGAGATGAAGGTTGGTCACCCACTGTGGGACACACAGATTCATAGATTCATATGATGACATCAGAGCAGAAGCCAAAGTAGTTCCAGTTGCAGAGAAGGTCAAAATAAACAGATGACAGTGGTTCAGACTCACATGTAAGAAAACAGAAGTCAATTTGATGAAGAGGTTTTGGGAGAAACAGGGAAGAGGAAATGAGAACATCCAGCTAAGAGAGAGATGGATTATGTGAGAGAAGATCTGCAATACTCAGGCATGACTCTCTCGTATTGAATCAAGAGAGGTTGTGATAGTTCACATCATACTCTGACCCCATGTAGAAAAATGGGGGAAATAGGGTGATGATGGAGTGCATTATTACAGGTATGAGGTGAAGACATTTGGAATGTAGGGAGATACTGTGACAGAGAGAAGAGAGCAGGTTATAGAGCTGGAAATGCTGATTTTGCTCATACTACATTACAGGGATCAGCGCCTTTCCTTGTCTCCCCCATCAGATATCTGCTTTGCTTAGCTTCCAACAATAGTGTTAGCTACTATCTTAAGACCACCTTTGCAAAGCTAAGCAACGGTATTGTAACTCCATGAGGTTTACACACAGTGACCTGTATTTTAAGCGATAACACTTTGGCCTTGCTATTTAGTGTGTGTGTGTGTGTGTGTGTGTGTGTGTGTGTGTGTGTGTGTGTGTGTGTGTTGTTTATTTTATTTTTTTTATTGACATTTGTTTACTGGGAAGGCTCCACAAAAGAAAACACATCTGAACAAAATTGCGATGCTTAACAATTATTAAGTTTCACAACAACATGTCCATAGGTAAATTAACATTTGGTTAATATAAAGCTAAAATGAATTTGTCAATTGGAACAAATGATACAAAGTTAAATTACAGAGTAAGACATAAGAGGCTTACATTTTTCAGGTAAATGTATAGTTACTGTTTTTTTTTTTTTTTTTATAAAGAGTGAAGAGGAAACATTAGGATAAGTATGGAGATATAGAAGTAAATTGAGTGGGGGTAGTCAGAATTTAAAAGTTGAAGGTTTGGTGCAAGTGCAGTTCCAGATAGAAGAGAGGTTATTTTGTAAGGAGATTTTGAATGAGGCAACGTTTTGAATAGATCTGATTGTTAGTGGTAGAGCATTCCAGGCTTTAGCTACAGAACATGGGTACAGAAGCCTGCCAGCAGGTAGGTTAGCCTTGTGCACTTTTAGAAGGTCTTGATTTTTACATATGAGATAGTTGGTGAATAATGAAGCAAGGGCAGGGCAAAGTAGTGGTTTGTAAATTATTTTATGTGCAGTTGTTACTTGCAGGTAGGAGAGAGAGTGTGGGAGTTCAAGCCAGTTTAGAGAGTGTAAAGCTATGCAGTGGTGGGTGGAATATTTAGCATTTGTAGCAAACTTAGTGACATTGGTATAACACATTTCAAGTTGGTAACTAATGTGGCATCGTACACATAAGAGAAAAGTAGATAATTGGTAGCAAGAGTTTGTTTGGTGGGAGGGCTAAGAAACTGTTTGTGACTATAAAAATGCCTAGCTTTAGGTGTGTTTTCTTAACATTGTGTTTTATGTGGTGGTCAAAGTTTAGCTTACTAATTACCTCCAAAAGTTTAGTATTAGTTACAACTTCAATTATTGTTTTGCTCTGAGAGAGGTATACATAACAGATATGTGCACTGGTAAGTGGAAAATGATAGAGAAGTTTGCTTCCATGTAAACCTGGAGGGCTATGGTATGAGATGGTTTTACTCACATTGGACATACAGACTCCTGGTGAATTAATTTCAGTAGAAATGGTCATGGTTCATATTCTGTATAACAACTTTGAGTAGCTCATTGTCCCACAGTATGACTTTTTTTCTCAGATAGAGTTTATGTTTACAAATTGCTTTTCGGTGAAACTCAAACACGCTAACATATTTGTCCAAGAAGGCAACAAGAACCTTGTTTGTTTGTTTAGGACATATCTCAAAGAAGCACCACATTAACTTTCCTTGCAGGTTTTGGTATCAGTAATTGGCAAGCCCATGCCTCTGCTACATGTAGTAGTGCTTTTGAATTATGTCTGTACTCCACTGTAGAGCAGCCTTCAGTTACAGACAATCAGCCTACACAATGGAAGACTGAGATGTTGATTGAAATACATTGTTCAAACTGTCAAAAGAAAGAGATGAATTATGATATGGTCTTAAAATAAAATGCTTGGAACATCAGGCGTACAAAATTTGGACCTTTACTAAAACTTAGTGGCAGTGTTAAGGGGGGAGCAGCTTCGTTTACAGATGCTCCACTTGTACTATGTTAAAATTCAGTAGAGTAGTATTTTTGAATGATTTCTACACTCCAGATGTACTATGAAAACCAAAAAAAGTACTAGTAACATTACCATGTGACTATTTAGCTGTGTAAATAATCAAGTAAGAGGTACATGAAAAGTGCATTCATTAGTGACTGCGGAATGATGAAATATCATAGAATCATAGTATCATAGTAGAATGTTAGGCTATCGACCCAAGGGGCCTTTTTAAGCCTAGGCACGCTACCCAATTATATGGTACTGGTTTGTAAGGGTTTTGTGGGGGCTATATATTCTTGGCATGGGCGGACAAGCAGTTACAAGCATCTGCTCATAACAGACACAATAAGTGCAGGGATGAGCTCTACTTTACATGGAAGAGAAGCCTGTTCCAGAGAAGGGGGAGCCTCTGAGATGGCTCCCTATTGAAATGTCATCATTTGAAATGCAGAGTGCCAACAAGCCAAAAAAAAAAGACTGAAAACAGAGGAGAAGAGCAAATTTCAAAACTTACTCATTTCCTTTGAACTTCTTATTGCAGGGGGTAAGTCCCCCCACATCTCCCAAGCTGATATATAACAACTTAGAGATCGCCATACCTCAGTTAAAAGTATGGCTATCCAGTGGGTAACATATGGAGTTATACCTAGTTTAGTGAGCTTTTCTACATTTCCCAAGTGGTTATTCTGTCAGATACATTCACCAGGTTGAGGTAAGCAGTAGGCACCATTTTGCCCTTGCCCTTGTCCATTGCTTTGGTGAACTTCTCAAAGAAGTCCACAAGTTGAGTAGGCAAGACCTGCCGTTGACAAACCAAAACTGACTTGGGTCCAGCATTTGTAGGTTATCTATATTGTCATTTAGGATATTCACTACTATTCTGTCCATAGCTTTATATATCAGGCTCATCAGGCTTCTGGGAAATGGCATCTCAGACTTAGTATATGCAAGCCCATTCTTTCAGCCATTCAGACTCTGTATTTCAGGAATCATTTTAGTGAGTTCTAGCATTTCAAATGGTTATCCCCTAAGACACATGCCTGTCCCTCCAACATGTTCTGTTTATGCTGCAGGTAAGGCTTAGGTCCCTGTATCAGGTGTTCCTGATGTCATTTGTTTTACAGATATGCAATAGGTCCATCAGGGCTGGGTTGAAGGATGCTTTGTAGGCCATGCATAGGTTGCCTCCCTGCAGCCTGTAGAAGATCGAATATAAGACACGGCTTTGAAGCAGTCTGCATAGGACTTGTTTTCTATATCATGTATTCCAATTGTGAGGAACCTCTGGGGAAGCTCCAGTTGTTGCATATGCATGGCTAGGTACATACCAGAGGGGGCAATGTACTCAATGATGGATCTTCTGATAGCATAGTACACTGGAACAATGGAACAATGACTTGTCTGAATCTAGATGCCATACCCCTGCTTATAAGATTTCCTCACTTTATCAAACATCAAATCACTGTCTATATGCATTCCCAAATACCTGATTACTGAGTCTACTGTTAGGTATGTATTGGCAATTAAGTGGTTTGCTGGGGTGCACATCTTTCCGAAAGATACTATGATGTACTTTTGGCACTGAGTTTTAGACCATGGCTGTGGCACAAATTATTAGTCTGTGTTAGGGCTCCATGTAGGATATTTGTGTCTCGGGAGATTCAAAGACTCCACACAATTTGAAATCATTATCAGACTTGGTCAGCAAAAAGCCCTTGATGTTAGCCTTGACCTCCAAAAGTAGATAGATACCAAACAGGAGTGACCCTACCACTGAGCCCTGAGATACCCCACTAGTAACTGACCTTTTTGTGAAGAAAGCATTCCTCTGTTCTAACTTCCTGAATCATGTCTGTAAGCCAGCTGGCTATCCAGTGTGTAAACATATGGATTTATACCTAGTTTAGTGAGCTTTTCTACATTTCCCAAATAGTTATTCTGGCAAATTCCTTGGCCAGGTTGAAGTAGACAGTTTGCAAAAGTTTGCCCTTGTCCACTGGTTTGGTGAACTTCTCAAAGAAGTCCAACAGGTTGAGTAGGCAAGACTTGCTCTTGACAACCCTAAAATGATTTGGGTCCAATGTTTGCAGGTTACCTATATTGTCATTTATGATAGCCATAATTATTCTTTCCATAGCTTTGTATATCAGGCTAGTAAGGTTTCTGAGTCAATAAATTCCTGGTCTGTTGATGGCCCAACTTGTGGAACAGGACATCCATTGCAGACCTATTAATTTAACAGCTCCCTATTGAAATGTCACCACTCAAAATGCCGAGTGCTGACAAGCCAAAAAAAAAAAAAAGATAAAAAACACAGGAGAAGAGCAAATTTCCAATATACATATATATATATATATATATATATATATATATATATATATATATATATACCATCTCTGAGATCATCATACCTTGAAGAAAAGGGAATATTCTTAGAAATGGCATCTCGGACTTGGTATATACAAATCCACTCTTTCGGCCATTCAGTCTCCATGTTTCAGGAATCGCTCTAGGGGTGTCCCAGGATTTCAATGGTTACCTCATTTGGCACAAAGCCTGTTTGGAAGCTGTGATTTAATAATGTTTCTAGTAGTCCCTATAGTACATGTTTATTGCTGTTTAAGGAGGCATTTTTGCATATTATCAGGACCCATCCATGCAGTCATTTTGGCCTTGAAGAGCACTTTGAGAATCTGCTTACTAGCGATAGTTTGGGGAGTTATGGATATGGGTATTTCCTGAAGGGCATATGGTGGGGAAAGTGGGGTAAAATTGGAGGTGAATTTGTCAGCCATGAGGTTTGCTATATTTTTTCTGCTACGTATAGGTGGCACCATTTACTGTTAATTCAGTATATTGTTGTGTATTGCTTTTGAGGTTCTGGGTAGCCATTTTCCCAGAAGGTACTACAATGCATTTCTTGGCATGGAATTTTAATCTGAGACTTTGAAAACAGCCATTTACCTGTGTTATACTCTCTTACAAGATGTTTGTGTCATGGGGGGAATCTATTATAATGCCCAATTGGCAATCATCTGCAAATTTGGTTAGTCAGTGGTCGACATTAGCTTTGACCTCCAAGAAGTATTTATCAAATAGTAGCAGGCCCAGCATGGAGCCCTGAGGTTCCCTGCTGGTGACCCATCTCTTAGTGGCAGTGATCTCACCAGTCATGACTTCCTGGGTCCTGTCTGTGAGCCAGCTGGCAATCCAGCAAGTTATTTAGGGGTTTATGCCCAGTTTGGTGAGTTTGCCAACAATAGTCAAATGGGGTATTGTACTGAATACCTTAGTCAGGTCCAGGTAGGTGGTATGCACTATTTTTCCCTCATCCATTGCCTTGGTGACCTTCTCAAACCAGTCCACCAGGTTTAGTAGTCATAACTTTCCCCTGACAAAGCCAAACTGGGTTGTATCCAGTGTCTGAAGGTTGCCTATGTCTTTGTTGATCATTTCCATGATAACTTATTCCATGACTTTGCATATTAGACTAGTCAGATAATGGGCCTGTAGTTTCTGGGGTTGGTTGATGGTCCATCCTTCTAAAGTGTGATAATCACTGCAGTTCTCCATTCATAAGGTACAAAGTCTGTTTGAGGCTATAGTTAAAAAGTAACTCGGGTAGTCCTGATAAGTCATGCTTCGATCTATTTAGGAGGCATGCCAGGATATTGTCAGGGCCCATTCAGGTTGTGTTTTTGACCTTAGCAAGTGCCTCTAGGACCTGTTTCCTGCAAATAGTTGGGGAATGGCATTATGCTAGTAGGTATTTCATGGGGGAAGCAGCGAGGGAGTGAAGAGTAATGTTTGAGCTGAATATGTCAAGCAATATTCAGTATGTTACTCTGCTCAGTGAAGATGGCATGACTGACCACCAGTTCAGCACACTGCTGTGTGCAGCCACTGAAATTTTGAACATAGCTCTAGAAAGCCTTGTTGTTGTCGTTAGCCTGTGAGACTATCTTGATCTCTATTACCAGTAACACTGGCTGTTCCCCAAGGCTCCATCCTTGGTCCTTTACTTTTTTCTATCTTCACTAACAAGCTCCATACATCTTCTCTTCATGCCTCAGTCATCCAATATGCTGATGATTCTGCACTAATCTGTTCCCCTCCTTCCTCTCAGGAACTTCAATTACAAATACAGGCCTCTTTCCTTTCTGTGGAAGAATGGCTTCCCAACTCTCAACTAACACTAAACCCCAATAAAATAAAAGTTCTCATATTCCAGCCTACTAATCACTCCACCCCCATACCCACATTCACTATCCTTTCTAACAATAAAACAACTATCTCTCCTGTTACTCACACTAAACTTTTAAGAGTTGAAATAGATTGCAACATACAATTTGACACTCACATCTCACTCACAATAAAGAAAGTACATAAAAATTAGGGGGACTATATATAAATAAACAATTCCTCACAAACAGCACCAGGGTAAAATTGCACAAACACATCTCATCTCTACATTGCTATAT
>NC_056739.1:1777907195-1777944422 GCF_019279795.1 Protopterus annectens | reverse complement strand
AAAACCCTTTTTGGGGGATGGGGGGGCCAAACTCATTTTTACAATCCAATTTGGGAAGTCTTTAACCCCCAAACCTCCACTCGGCTGGATCAACCCATACACACCACCTCCAAGACCAACATTAACCTTGACATGAACACTACCAACATGTGACTGGTGTTCCACACCTGGAGTTATCCCCTCATTGGTGGATTCCAAACATATGCTAATCAACCTTGTTAGCCACATCCCAGCACCACACCCTTCATGGCATACACAGTACATGAGTACTACAACACCTACTACAGACATCTTATGACAGCGGTTGTTAACGTCATGACATCCGTGCAGATGGACAATGCACTTACAAATGCTGAAACATACCCCAGTGCACTTCATTAGCATGTACACGACTGCATGGATCATGCTATTTCACACAGAGCCATGATGGTACACACCAGATAACAGACGCCACTCTGGTGGTCATGTTCCATGGACATAATGTACAACAACAGGTGGAGGCTGTTGCACAGTGGTGTACAATCCCATGGGTGGGGTAGCTCACTGGTCAGCCTCGGTAGGGCCATGGGATCCCACATCACATACCCCAAGACTAGCTACGTAAACATTACTGTGACACTTTCCAGGGTGTACCACAAGGCATTATGGTGGTATGTCAGTAGTCGTTGGCAACACCCACATCTGCTCTCACATACAACAGTCACTCAGGAACATTACAGACCCAGGTGATGTTGGCAACATGCTGGCGGATGAATTCAATGCTAACATTACACCCTCTCACTCACTACAGGGCCACAATCCATGCAGGAACATTGCGGTGTCCCTGCGGTCACACCTACACAGTACTAACCTGCACTCTATATGTCCTGGGACACTGGCCCCATGTCACCTTCCAAAGTCCCAGGCTGTGATGTCCACAAACCTCTGGATGACATGTCTCCCCACTAGGCCACCATATTCTGTAATAGCCTTGTATCAGACATTGTGGCCCCTGAATGGCACACAGCAACATTTATCACACTCCACACAGGTGGCATCACAATGCACGAGTGGGACTATAGTCCTACACACCTGACTGGACTGTTCTGCACAGCTATGGGACACATCATCAAGGACATCATTCACAGTGACATTGTTGGGCTCTGGTCCTTTGATGCCACCCGGGTTGGACTTGTTAGGGCCAGAGCATGGCCCCTACACCTGGTGGACTCCTTTCATACAGTTACCAGGGTAGTTGATGATGGTACAGGAGTCCACACATCCTGCATTGTCCTCTCATTGCCTTTCAGCACCGTTCTCCATTCTGGTATTGACAACATACAGATCCACCTGCACATCATGCCCTATGTCTCAGGATATTATGCAACGTTGCTCATGGACAGGACACACACAATGATGGTAGCATACCATAGTAGCTACTGCATTTCAGTTACATTTGCCATACCACAGTCCTTAGTCATTGGGCCCCTCATGTTCAGTATATGCTTCCCTGAGGTACAGGCTAGCACAGAGGGACTTTCCCTGCCTAGCTTTACAAACCCCTGCATACAAAGTGCCATGATTGATCCACCAGCTGATACTGACTCCATCCATACGGGTGTCACTGTGACAGATACCTGATATGAATATCATGGCCTCAAGCTGCATGACACAAGGTGCATGAATATCACCTTTGCATTACACCATTCACCCACTGACTATCACATAGGTGGTAGTCCCCTACATACATGTCACATTGTACATGTTTGTAGTACACATGTATGTCGCATCCACTCCTGTGGTTACCGTATTGCCACTGTGGTGTGGATATCCTTCTACATGGCCACACTTATCTGTACTGGGTGTGTAGCTGGTACATAGGCACCCATTGTACCTCTGAACTCAAGACATCTACAGACATTCAAGGGTACCCTTACACAACAGCTACAGCTTTACATGCCACACCATTAACACGCCATGATGTTTATTGAGCTCCGACAGTTATAGTATGTGGCTGAACTACGGACACCACGTCTGTACACATTTGCATACTACATACTCAGGGGTGACCTCTGCTGAACAGACAGGGCCCATGTCCACAACAATATTAATGGATATACTCCACATACCCGACATAAGCAAAAGCCACTGTGAGCAACATGCTCATGGATATGTGCACACACACAGCAATGAGTGGGATGTGCTTGAGGATTACATTCTCAAACCGGTCACTCACCTTGCTTTGGAACATGAGTCCTATGTACATCACGCAGGGACACTCAGTAGCACTGTTCATGTGATACCTCCCTTGGTGGTTGGGAGACACATGTACATCAGGGATCACTGCAGTGGCTGTACTATGCAGAGGTGCAGGTAACACACGGCTCTGCTGTTTACAGGACACTACCCTACAGAGGTGCCACTGGTGTGAATACTGTAGTTGTGCTTACACATACACTTGCCAGACTGCATAGTACCCCACTATGAACCTGTGAAGGTATTACATGTCTTGTGTGCATGGTTACTTGGTAGCCCTTCCATTTAGATTAGCTATCATGCTATTGCAATGTCTTGTGCCTACAAGCCATATGTATCCTGTTATTGTACATGCCAATAGACAATACCTTTGGTATGCATGATATGCCTGTTATGCGGTGTAGAATATCTGACATATCTACCTACAATACTATACATTACACATATTTCACATAGTATCCCATAATGCAAAGCATACTTGCACAGCGGGACCACCTTAGACATGTCATTGTCGTTATATGACCATACACATGCCTACTGTGACAGTATATCAACATATACTATCCCCTGCTATGGCACGTACTTGTTGGACATACCCTACCACTGACCGCGGGTTGTATGGAAATGTTCTGTTTAAAGCCCTCATGTAGCATCCCTTGTGGTGTCTGTGATGTGTACCTTGTGGCCCACTGCTGGACGCAAAGTTTCTACATGCGTTAATATGCTCAGCAAGACATCACTACATAAATACCTTTTCCCACTTTATGCATTGCGGACACTTTTAATTAATGCAAACCAGGCTATACATACAGAAAATAATTAATAAAAAACATGCTATACATAAACTTACATACCGAGTATTCTACATATCTTGCTATCGTTACGGACTTTCGTCTCTATCTCTCTCACACTGCTTAAACAGGTAGTTTGCATGAGCATATGGTTTAAATGTCTAGCAAGTCATCCTTATATACGTCGATACCTGTAACATGTGGTTTCCTCCTGCCAATTGGTGTTCCTGAGTGACTAATTACTTGCATATCAGCTGTGCAGCTACTCCATTCGCCAATTACGCGCCAACAGTGGGGTATAATTTAATTCTCCACTTGGGAGTTGCCCATTTGCCCTACCTTCGGGGAGACAGCCTGTATTGTGTTTTGTTATGTGTAATTGCAACTGCTATGCATAGAGACAATTATACTTTGGAGTCATGTCCCCCGTGGATTGTGTGTGACAGCTAGAGTATGTGGTTCAACATGTGGATGTTCCTGTCATCCCAACGTCTGATAATGGACTATTGCAAACAAAACCTGTAACATCGCCATTTGTTCCATTATATAACGACTGCAATTTTGCATGGTGCCTTTAATTGTATCTCTCACAAGGTATGTTGACGGTTCTGCAGATGTAATTGATTAACTGGATGTTTGTGCTGTTATTGCAGTCTGTATTGCTATAGTTTCTAGTGTGGGGGATGTCGGTGGGTGTATGTAGCATATACAGGTTTGTGGGGCTTGCATTTCTACATATTCCATATATATGTGTGTGGGCTCCGTCCCTAATTATAGAGCTATCAGTTAGTAGACTTATGTTACGGGATTGTACATTGGGCCATTGTTAATTGGTTTCTATATAGTATGCAGGTGAGGTTGATACGTCCATACCTCCGGAATTGCAGCGATATGTAAAGGGATATGTCTAACTGACAGCTATCCTGTGTATTTCTGTCCCAGATATTTGCAGTCATTGCGGTTGTGTTGGTAACAGAACCTCTTTGCCATGGGTTGCCACCTTTTCATATGGCCATTGTTGGACAGTTTGTGGGACGCACAGTGGTGTTTACAGGCCAACACATAGCCACGGTCAGTACACAGGTTAGCACATACTTTTATCCTCAATACATACCTATTGTGGGACTTTGGCTACTTATCATATTGCATGTAACATTTACGTTTCTTACATACAGGCATAACTATTTAATGCAACTATTACATTATACATGGGACATATTAATGTCCTATAATCCCAGACATTTTCCCTTTGTAATGTTTTATGTCAGGACACACCTGCCCAGGGAGGGGCTGTCCCTCCTAATGTGGGACAGGTGGTAACCATATGCCTACGGCTAGCTATACCCACACCTACCATAATGATCTACCTCCGAGTTGGCACTAACAGACACATGATGCAGACACACACACACATTACAGTCACACAGAGACACATGGCACCTTCAACACACACATATACAGACTACGGCGCTCACAAACACAGTTGAACACAGTACCTACGTGGACCGCAACACCAGCAGCGGTAACTAAATGTCCCTTCATATCATCATACTATTACTCGCGGTTGTACTGTTCCGGTACTGTCTTCTTTCAGTCTTTCAGCCTTGTGGTTACGCATGTCGGTATGTTACACATTCCATAGTTGGCGGTATCCTATTTATTTGTACCTCTGAGGTGTTATGAATGTCGTTGACCTATCTATATATATTTGCAGATATCGGTGACTCCGTATATATCAACATATATCACTATATCGCCCTTTCTATCTGTATTATATATATGTATATATGTGTACATATATATAGATATATATATATATATATATATATATATATATATATATATATATATATATATATATATATCTATATATATATATCTGATGGGGGAAAGTGACAAGCAAGCTACACCTTTCATTGTGTACTTGTTGGTGTATACTGTTTCCTGGACTCCACACGTTTGTGTCTGTACCTGTCATATTACACACCTGCTGCAGGTTAGGGTTGCCAGCTGTCCCACTCTGCGAGGGACAGTCCCTCTTTGGGCAGTTGTGTCCTGCAAAATATTTGTAAACATGGCAAATGTCCTGAGATTTTAGGACATACTTATTTCCTATAGTTTATGTAATAGTTGCATAAAACAGTTATTCTGTATCTGAACCACCTATATGTTCTAGAAACAGAATAAGTAAGTAAACATTACAAGAATGAGCTTTTATCTAGGCAAAACAGTGCAGTTCTGCATTTTGTACTGGCTGGGTGTATGTGTCGGCCTGCAGACATCTGACGTATGTCCCACATTGGTCATTTGAAGAGGTGGCAACCCCACCATAGGTACATTTTGCCTAGCAATAGTGTTAGGTGATTCTATACATGATTGTGTGTTCTACACCTGGCAGTGGTCGTTTTACCCTTCAGAGCAGGCGCTATTAGTACAGGGGTGAATAATGCTGGTTTCACCTGTTCTGGACATCATTGACCATGATCTGTGCGATATTCGGTGTAGCTTATCCCTGTTTCGCTCATATCCATATAGTCATATTTAAACGTCGCTTACCAGCAGTGGGCAATGCGTATTCCCGGTAATGTGTGCTAAACATGATCTGCTGACCTGCATCCAACATGCATTACTCGTGCCTTCGGGATTATGTTACATCCCTTGCAGGACGTGGGACCAGGAACATGCACGACGGTCACTGCATTTAACATATGGCCATCTGGGATTTGTACACGTGTTATGTCATTTTGTATGTGGAGTATACTACGGCTGTTACTCCATACTGCACTCACATGGGTAACTCAGTTAGTTTACATACTGATGAGTCCAGTTAAGGGTATGTCCATGTGCTGTTTACTGGATGTGCTCCGGCATTGGGTATGTATATCTCAGTGAGCCACACACGATACTGTGCTACACCTTCAAATGACCGTGGGTGGAGCATGCTGGGGTGATGAATACCTGTTATGGGTACACCACATGCCTTGACACAATATCCATGATTATATTATGTGCAGCCCCTCATTATCGCAGCAGGGACTCTGTGCTGAGTGTGTGCAGAACAGTGCTTACACACATGTGCTCCCACGATTGCCTCTGCTCCTCTATGCGACAGTTGGTTACTCGATGTTGTGGCAACAGCGGACACTGTTTGCCCCATTTGGTGTATGGCCTCTGACAGTCAGCCGTGAATCTACCATTATACCTGGGAACCTATACACACAGCACCACCATATGGTGATAGGCACATGTACTGTTCAGGTGTTGACATTCCCTAATCCTATAGCTATTGTGTGTACAATGTTTGAGGGATGCCTATGTGGGATTCACACAGTGGGCCACCTATACATTACAATTTACAGGTGGTCATGCTTGTGTGCCATGCATTTTACTGTGTGTGCAGGTGGAGAGGTGTGTCAGTCCGTAGGGGCCTACACTGTCAGAGTATGTGCTATACGTTCCCTCTTTGCCAAGGCGTAGGCATATTGGGCATGCCTCCGTCTGCCTACTGGGACTGGCACAGTGTGTTCATGGTCTGAATCCCTCTGTGCCTGTGATGGCCTTGGCAATATGCAGTGGGCTATGAGGGCCTTCACCATTTTGTCCCTGCTGCAGCTGTTTCCGCAGGATCATATAATGTAGCATGGCACATACTATGACGATGTGGGCACACGTGCCTGGAGAGTACTGCAAGGTTCTACCAGATGTGTCCAAGCACCGGAACCATGATTTCAGCATCCCGAACACACGCTCTATGATGATTCTGGTTTGTGCGTGTGCCTCATTATGGCATTCTTGCATGGGTGTGTGTGCATTTCTGATGGGAGTCATCATCCACAGCTCCATTGCATAGCCAGCATCCCCCACAAGGTGGCCATGTGGGATGTCCCCCCTGACAAATACCTGATACAGCCGTGAGGCATGCCAGATATGGGAGTCATGGTAGCTTCCAGGGCTGTCAGCACACACATCCTTGAAAATGCCCTGGGCATTGCACACGACCTGGCAGTTGATGGAGTGGAATCCCTTGCAGTTTATGTAGCGCCTACCGTGCTCACCAGGTGGTGACTTGATTTGTATGTGCGTGCAGTCTATCGCACCCAGTACCTCCGGGTAGTGTGCCACATGGTGGAAGTGACGCATATTGCTGGCCAACTCCTCCTGAGTTTGGGGGAAGTATATATGCTCATTGGCAGGTGGTAACATGGCATCCAGGAACTGGTGTAGTACCCTGGATGCTGATGCCTGTGAGATCCCCATTATATCTCCAGTTGGCCTTTGAAAGGTACCTGTGGCTAGTATTCACATGCTTACACATACCTTTGTGTCCACTGGGATGGGTTCCCCTCTGTTATTTCTGGTTCTCAGGCATGGCCGGCACAGCTCCACTATTTGCTGTACGATGTCCCTGTCCACCCTGTAATGCTCTAATATCTCCAGATCATGTAGCCCCTGGTAGGTTACCCTTGGTCTGAACACTCTTCTCCTCCTCCGGGGCCTGCGGTGGTTGTGGGCATCATCCTCCACAACACCGTCAGTCTCTAACACATGCTGATTAATCACAGCTATGGCAGCTCCCAACATGTACATTTTAAAAGTTCCCTGTGTGTTTACACCTATGGTGCAGTGTTTGGGAATTCACAGGTGTGTGTAGGGTGCTTTCACACTTTATACTATTGTGCTGTGAACACCGATGATGTCATAGGGTGTGTATGTACGATCGTAGCTACAGGGTATCTTGTGTGTTTTACTACCGGAACTACTATTGTGGTGCCTTTGGTGTTGAATTACATTTGGCTGCCGTGGATTACCTCTTGACCTTCCCTTTACATTTCTGCACATTCCACCTACCATTTTCTGGCATGCATCCAGCAGCCTGCTTTCATTTGTACTTTCCTAGACCTGGTGTATTTTGCGTAATGTGTGCCAGTCTACTGTCGGTTTGCTTTGCTCTGCTATGACAGATCTCCTATCTTTGCAATCCAATGCCTACCTTCCTTTCTTTGCATTCCGATGCCTTCCCTATCCTGTTTTGCAGGTTTCTGCGAGCAGACTTGACAGCTGCCGTCGATTGGCCGCCATGTGTTGATTGGTGTTGATTGCTCATTAATACGCCAGTTACCCTACTTCGGCATTTCCTTCTTTTCTTCCCCTGACCTTCCTGTTTGTGCTATTGTTCGCGCCACGTGCATCCGCTTACTGGGATTCGGGCACATTTTCATCCCCGTACACATGCACTTTTGGGCACCATGTGTGCCCTCAACTACACTATTCTATACCTTCCTCCCCACCCCTGTCCTGCAGCTTTGCTTAGCAACAGCCAGGCCAGTTTGCATTGCTCCAATGTGCTTGCTGCTACAGTGGCACACCCCTCTGCTGATGTCATGTATCTCCTCTGAGCCACTCTTCGGTATTATAGCTCTCCGTCATATGGTTCAACCTTCATCCAGCGGAACATTTGCGATTCAGTATTATCTGCCATATTTGCATGGCATTGACTACTAATTCATAGTTACCGTGGTGAACACTGTCGCAGGCCCTTAACAACCCTTGCACCTTGGTTGTGGCATTCCATGCCTACCATTGTGTATTATGGTGTAAACCTGATTTGTATTACATTGCGATTTTATGACATTTTTATATATTTTCTTTATGTTCCAGTTTGCACACACATGCCCTGCGGTTGTACTGTGAGTTACTGTGGACATGACATTAAATGTTGTTTTTTAGGTGTTGTGCATCTTTTCTTATGCCATTGGCTGTGTATTTAGCCATTGGCATATGTTAACTTTGTAATACATGAGTCTGGTCCACTTCCAAAGCTCCAATGTTCTGTTTGGGAAAATGTAAACCATGTTTTTTGGTTTACATTTCCGTGGGCTTATGCTACACCTGCACCACTTCATGAATCACTATCTGCCTTCATTTGCATGGTGCGACACTGCACATGGGGTGATTAGCATACCTATGCTGAGGGCTGCGCACTTCTTGCGTACGCCGGTAGTGCACGTGGTATTGGATCGTACCTGAATTGCTCGGTGGCCATATTTGGAATTATTCCGCCTACTCTACGCCTGGCACAAGCTTCATGAATCCCGGGGATAGACTATAGCTCATGGCATTTTATAATCTATTCCTTAGCCAAGCAAGTTCACTAGGCATACATATATTTTTTCTGTGTGACCTGGAATTACTTTCTCCATATGTGCCTTTCTGAGTCATACAGTATGTCGGTGGAGACTGATGGAATCAAACCCAAGACTTTAGGATACATCTTTTTAGCATGTTATAGCCTTAAATAAATGCATGCTAAATTGCTACTCATCAGGCTTATTGAACAATGAACACAAAATGCAAAGATAAACTTTCAGAAATCATACTGCATAATACATCATTGTATTCTCAAAATATATGCCATTAAGTAGTTCATAGGTTCATACTAGGCTATCTGCCCTAGGACATTTATAAGCCTAGCCAGGGTGTGTTTGGCTTTTGCCACCCATTTTAAATTAATTTTGCTATGCCCTTTTTCGAGGTTAGTATACTGTGCCTCTGTCTAACAGTGACACAGAAGTGATACCCGGGGTAAACCTACGATCTCCCATCCACTCATCAAGATTCCTCTTGAAGAGAGTCAACGAGGGACTCTGCCTAACCTGGACTGGGATTTTATTCCAGAGTGAAGGGAGCCTCTGGGTTATGAATCTGTCCCTCCAGCATGTCCTATTTATTTCAGTGCTGAGGTTCAAGTCTCTCGAGCGCGTGACTCGATGGGATTTGGATTTTAGATTAGTACTAAACTAACTGCCCTTGCGAGCCATTTTAAGCTTAGCCAATTATCCCTTGTGAGACTCAAACCCTGCACCTTGTGTTTGTAAGGCAGACACCTTAACCATTAGGCCACCCTAGTTGAAAATCAGCATTGCCTCCCTGCAGTCATTACACAAATACAATGATAGTCCACAGGTATACTGCACTGATGAAATGGCATTGCAGACATCATAATGTTTCTGCAGCTAAAACTCTTACAGAAACATATTTCAGCAGGTTTAAATGTACAGATCTTACAGTACGAATACGTAGTGTCATTTTAACATTTACTCAAATATTGATTAAACCATTTTATTTAGATATGCTTTGGGTAATGTTGTAAGAGTAATGCAGGTGCAATAACTGTTAAAAGGCTTGCATTATTAGACAGGAAGAAAAAGTTAACAAACTGCCAAGAATTTCTTAAGAAGCTGTATGTAGTTTATTTATTTACTGTGTTTACCGGAGTAATACACTGATTACAACAGATATTTTGCAAGCTCATCATGGGATATCACAGTTGATAAACATGCACTTAAATTAACTTCACTATTGAATAGAAACTGTAATAAATGCTATCAAGGTAGCAATATACTGTTTTCACTTCCAGCTACCAAACAGTCTCACAAAAATGAAACTTGGGAAAGTAGTTGGAATAAAACATGATGATGATGTGTACTGAACAATTTCAGTTTCTTAATTGTTAAAACATGTTAAATTAGAGTGGGTTTCAATTTTTAACCTATGCCCAGATTTGTAATTACTGTGTTGTCTTATTTTACTGAAATTCATGTTTTTCACTGCATTAAATATAGCCTACTGTGTGCTTCTGCATAAAGGAGTGCACTGCTCAGAAGATTGTACTATTTCCTTCTCATCAGTTTTGTTGTCAGACTGTACAGCATGATAATATAATTTCTTAAGGTGGTGCAAGATGTGTGCTAGTGTGAGTTCCTCTCTAACCCAATTCAAGTGCAACTTGAACAATTGGATGGGAAACCGGAAATTCATCCTTGGTTTGGCACCTACGTCTCTAATGCAAACAGGTAACCTGCAAATGGTTCATCTCCCAGGCCCATGCTTACACTTATCAAAGGTATCAGAACTTGTCAGAGATTTGGGATGCATGTCTAGGCTTAAAAAGGCCCTTGTGGTCGTTAGCCTAGTGAACACCTATGAACTTATATGCAGACAAAAGAAGACATATTTTCTCTTAAAATAACTAAGAAAATACTGGACATTAAAAACGTTATCACACTGCAGCACCAGAATGCCTGGGCTGTAGAATATAGCCACTATTCCAACCTTTCACTGACCCCCATGAATTTTTATATATGAGGGAAGTTAAGGTTCTCCATTATTTGATATTACAATTGATAATCCTGCAATTAAATTAATTATTCTTAAGCATTTTACAGATGAAGGCAGACTAATTTAACAATCTCCCACCCTATTTTGCTGTGTCCTTTTAAATAACAAAGCTAAGTGCCTGATACTTTTCATTTCTATGTTAGTCTGTTTTTTTTAAGTTCATTTAACAGTCTGTATCTATTTTGGCTATGCTCTGTAATCCTATAGTCAGTAATTCCAGTAAACAGCTGCATTGCATTTTGCCATTTAATAAGTAGCCCATCAGTTGGAATCAAACCCTACTTTCTTTTCTTTTTTTTTTTTGTGAGAAGAATGAGAGCTAGGCTACCTCAGGTGTAATAATTGTTTTAAGGTAGTCCTAGGCCATTCAACAAAATAGCTAAGTGCCTGAAGAATTCTCCCATGTCACAGTCTATTTTGACATATTTTTAAATCCAGTATATTTCTTACTGTCTCCCCTTATGTTGATTTAACCACAAAATTCTCTCCCTCTCTTCTTTCATTGGCTGTTGTGAGCCAGCACACAAGTATCATGTTGTGCAGTCATTCAAATGCACGTCCTCTCACTGTATTCCATAGATCCAGAATACTGAGTAACCTCCAAGCCAATTCCTGTCACTCTTTTGATCTTGATGGCTCTTGAGTTACCTGCCCTTACCATACATTTGTCTTAGGAGATACTCTCAGTCTCATCTTGTCTGTTCATATTAGTGAGCACTACAAGATCAAACTGGAAACTGTTGGACTGCTAACGCTTGAGACACTCTCTCATTCGTATCTTACCACCTGTTTAGTGCAATACCTACAAGTATTAACCAGTTGTTCCCATCTTAGATTTAAAATCTACAACTTGTGGGACAAAACTATCAATCACTGATGAGCCTTCTGCATATTTTGTGCATTCTGCCATAATTACATACATCCTCTGCTGCACTTAGTTTACTCATCTAAATGCCTAAGCACTAAACAAGATGGACAATTAGCCTGCTGGTTTCACCTCTGTTGCCATCCTTTACCAATAGGCCTCCTAAGACAATGCCCAGACTGCCTTATACTCACATATAATTAACTTAAATTGAGCACTAATAAATCCATCTAAGAGAGGTGTAAATCCCTAATTAATCTGGAGAATTCCATATCACCTAAATGCTAGCTATTTGAGTTTCATACATCTCCACTACAATAGTTTACTAATAACACCCAAATGCCTTATGCTGAGACTGTAAAATAATGGTTCTCAAAACCTTCTAGAAATAAGAAAATTAAGTTTCCGGAAACATATGGTCAATCATGCACCTCACACATGCCTTCTATAAACAGTCACCCTGAGCAAAAACACTGCAAATCTACCAATTTGGACCACAGCAGTAAAAAAAAAAAATGTGTTACTGATTTGTGACTCGATTATCAGGTGAACTGACTCATCACTCACAAGGTTGGACAAGGACAGGGTTACAGTAAGTTATCTTTCACACATCAGGGTCTCAGACATTGCAATGGCTATAAGGACCATAACTTTTGACAAATATAAGTATAATATAGTAATGGTACTCGTGGAATTGAATGGCATGCGACACAATATCATGAGAGACATGTAGAGAGGCATGACAGAACTTTCCATGTATGTTACAAATGCAGGTAAGGCACTAACCTGAGTGGAATCCTTCTTTCATCTTGCCATGATAAATAAATAAATGCATTGTTTCAATAATCCATTAAACAGTTGATGTCATTCCAGGGGGATCCAGTATATGTCAGCACGGGGCAAGAGACAGCCCAGCCTGCTTCATTATGCATGGCTTGCACTTCTCGTTTTAAAACTTCTGCATACTTTCTAAAGTCGTGTCTGTCCCCGGTGCCTATTTCAGGAAGAGTCCAGCTGATGGACATTCCAACACAACTAAAATATCACTCACAAAACTGGATCACATTAAGGGGCTCTCCTCAATCTCAGAAATCTAAGCAATAAATTGCCAGATTGTGAGGCACTTCTGCATTTGGAAAACATCCACGTCTGCATAATTACTCAAACTGTGTTTAAATGTAAAGAGAGCATTCCTTCTATATTGGGATTTTGCACTTTTCATGCCTCCAGACCCAATGGTGACTGTGGTGGTCTCCATATTTGTCTGGGAACATATTGCCCCTAGTCACATCTTTCTAGACTTACTGCAGGCCACCCTTGACAGGATTAAGTGTCAGATAATAGCTTGTTACAGTATACCTTCTCTGTCCCCCGATCATCATGGAAGGTTCCTCCATGTTCTAAATGATCTCCATATTATCAGAAACTCCATTATTTTGGGTGATTTAACTATTCTTCAATGAATTGGGACACCTATACCTCCAACATAGGATTTGCCCAAAAATTCCTAGACTTAATAAACAAAAATACTTTTGACCTGAACTTACTTCTATGGTTTCCTGTTACACTCCTCCTTTCTTATCTCATTTTCCAGTGAAATCTGACCACAAACTCCTTTAAATTCCCCAAAACCCCTACAGCAAATCCTACTGGATTTAAGAACCACAAACATGCCATCCTCAACTTACTCTGTGAATAATCCAAATTCACTGATGACTGCACCTCTTATGATCTTTATACAGTAGCAATCGTCACTAAGGAATTCTGCACCCATTTCAAAAAAATGGACAGAGCAAGCAGTCCCTACCAGAACCAAATATCATGGGAAATTCAAAAACAAACCAACCTGGTGATCCATAACCATAAATAAAATACACAACAAAAACAAAGAAACTCATTAAATTATATAGTAGATCTAACCCCAATCCCCTTTTCAAGCCCAATATCAAAACCTGTACAAAAGAAAAAACAAACTGCAGAACACTATCAAATCAACTAAATGAGCCCATGAACTTAGATTTCTTTAGTTATGTTAGAAAAATAAGAAACAATACCCTACATTGCTCTGAACTTATTTATAAGCATGTTGTCTATAGAGATTTCCAATATCCTTGCAAACTGATTTAGTGCCAGTTTCATCCCAACACATCTTTCCAAAGCCCTGAAATATCAAAATCCCTTACCCTCAATTGTCTGTAAAGCTCATTTACTGCAGATGCTAACCAAGACCAAAATCACTTGATCCATGGGATTTGACAATGTTGAGGGTTGCTTAAATAATAGTGTTAAATATGACCTTGTAGTAACACACCTTAAACTATTTAAACTAAGTTTAGCTTCTAGTTTTGTCCTTGATGAGTGGCACACTGCAGTGGTGATGCCCCTCTATAAGGGTGGCCTTACATCTGACCAGGTTAATTGCAGATCTATAAGCCATACAAGCCTCATCAGCAAAGCCAAAGACTGTATTATAACTGACCTCATAAACTACATAGACTTGACCCCCAATAGTTTAGTTTTGTGAAGGGTAGGTCCTATCTATTGAATATAGTAAACTGCTTTGATTGAGCTACGGAGGCTGTAGATGGTAGCTATGCAATGCACATGGCGTATCTTGACCTGACTACTGCCTTCAGTAGCATTCCTCATCTTAGAGAAACTAAATGATTTATAAATTGGCATGTATGTGGTAAGATGGAGAACAAACTTTCTGAAGGGAGGAGCCCAGACAGTGCAAGTTGCAGATGTATCATCAGGAAGTATGAAGTGACTAGAAGTGGTGCTCAGTGCACAGTGCTAGAACCTTTCATGTTTAGCATTTACTTCTTAAATCTCAAAGAACAGAGCCAAGTCCTCTGGCTATGAACATCTGCAGATTACTGCAAGTTGGAGGTGGTTGTTACATCACCCTGCTGCACCCAAACCCTCTGGAATAAACTTACCCTAGGCTCAAACTAAATGCTAAAAAATGTAGTATGATAACTTTTGGTAGACACCCCCCCCCCTTATCATATTGTATAGACACATTGCTATTACAAAACAAAAATGTAGTCAAGGACCTAGGAAATTGTGTTGCTAACTCCCTCTCTTTTAACCATCATGTGAAAACTGGTTGTCAGAAAATTATTTTATTTTGCACAACTAATTGCCAATGGAAGAGTTTAAAGAGGTAATTGGTAGTTTATCTAGGGTGGGGCAAAGTGGGGGCATGATCAGGAAATGCCGATTAATTTATAGTTTAGTACTGGTATTAATTTCTGCACTGGCATTTCTGAATGCCAAAAGAAAATGATACTGCTTTTTGACTGAAGTGTTTCATTGCTTCATGTGTGGCACATGTTTCAGCAAATAACTTGTTAAACACATGGAAACTGGTTTGCTAGAGTTTTAAAAGGAGAAGCATGGAAGCATTTTTTTTTTCTTTTTGCTCATTTACGGGTGCAAAAATGCGACCTGACTGCCTATCTGGCGCTGAGTTTTATGAGCAACATCAAGATCATATCAGAATGGATATTTTTATTTATTTATTTTGATTTTAACTTACAGTTCAGCAGTTTAGGGGTACCAGATCAGGAGGAACAACACTGGGTGGTAGATGAGCCACAACAGGAGTTAATTAATCACTCTCTTATACTCAGCTGCATTGATCAGACCAGTTATCAAGTACAATGCCACCTTTGGGATGTATCTCACTAAACACATCACTCAATTAGAAATACCACAAATATTCCTAACCAAAAAGATCACAGGCCTAAAATCCCTGAGCTATTAAGAGAGGCAGCAAGCTCTATTCTTTTATTCATTGTCCTACAGACTTTTGATGGGAGAGCTCTGTCTCACATACTGTACTATTAGAAAACCAGTTGTCCTGGACGTCCTGCATCTATGCAAGTCCATTTTCTTCACCAAAGCTAAAACTGGGGAAGTAAATCTTCACTAACAGATAAATAAAACAGTGTGGAGGCATATTTTTATAATTCAGCACCTTTTAAAACTCTGGAATAAACATTCCCTGCATGTTAAGCTGTGCAACTCACTATCTTCTTTTAAAAAATAACCCAGATGACTGGATGAGTAGCCACAGATGTTATTTATTTATTTTATTTATTTATTTATTTATTTATTAACATTTGTTTATTGGGATAGTCCTACTGTGGACAAGACTACTTTTCAGCTGAACCCTTGTGAGAAAAGCTACACAAAAAATACATGCATTAAGTTTATAAAATGTTACAGTAAGAAAGAGATGTGCACATCTAATAAAAACATTGCTAACAGTTATCAGTTAATGGTTAGAAGATAAAATGTTCACATCACAGAAATGAGAAGGTAGCCCTAACATTCAAATGAAAAGGAAAAGAAATAGAATATGCTATAAGAACAGCTGAGTAAAGCTATTGCAGTACACAAATACATTATTGCACTGTTCATGTTACAAACATGGCTAATGGCCATAAATAACATTGGTTTCTAGTATAATACATAGCATTCATAGACAAGTGATTTACTCTGGGATTGTCTGGTATGGACCTACTGGGAAAAGGAGGTGTTGCATTAGGGAGGTGCTGGCAACAGTTGTTTGAACACTTAACCAATACTACAAATTTTTGAGGTTCACATATGAATTTGATGATTTTAATATAGTGTACCTTGACGTCTGGTTAAGTAAGGACAAAATAAATAAACAGTTTATATCAACTATTCATCATAAATTTATTTTTTCAAACACATACCTTCATTACACAAGTCTCACCTACATACCCAAAGATGTGCCGTTGTCAAAGGCCAGTTTATATGGGCAGCCCGGATGGTGTCCACCTTTAAGCATTTTCTGGATAAATGTAACACCATTAAGGGTATGCTTTTGGCTAGAGGGCATCCCAGTAGTTTTGTGAACAGATTGATGTATGAGGGTGTAAATAAATGGCAGCGGAATGTTTATGTACCAATATTGAATTCAAATAATGGGCTTGGGAGTAGATATCAAGTAACAGTAGAGATCACCAATGACAATCTGGTGAATAGCAATATTGGGGCTACTACTACATCACAGAATAGTCAATCCTTAGTGTCTATATCAGCATTTTGAAAATGGAATAATTCGAATCACTAAATGTTGAACTGACATAATCAAACTATCCAATTTTCGAAAGCTGATAAAAACAAAAAAAAAAAAAAAAAGGAACTAACTGGTGTAGGCAGGGGGGCAAGATCCTTGAATGAGAATAATGAATGTGTTACACATCTAGTACGGCTGTTTCTGCTTGAATACAGCTGGGCAGCTGTCTGTAAGGATCACCACCAGGTAAAATATTTCCGTTCATAGTTTACAGCTGCAGCATCTATGATTTTAAGCCGTATTGCTCTACGGCAAAGTGCTGCTGCAGCCATTTGGTTTCGGCGATGTAGCTCGCAGGGAAATGTCTTGCAAGCTACACGCCAGAACCCGTGCGGTAATATCTAGTGTTTAGAATATATCCAGCAGCTGTTTTAGTGTGTTTCCTACTGTTTACTGTGGAATTATTATATTCTTTAATAAGGAGATGTCACGAGGAGCATTGTCACTAACTGCAGTGAATTGTGCCCAATAAGTTTCTCTGTAAACTGGTTTGTTTTTCACTGTGGGCTGAGTTAGTAGTTTTATTAGATGGAAGGAGATGGAAGGATTGAATTACCATGTAACCACCCATAGTTATACCTAAATGTATGAGTATATGTTTCAGCTGACACGCAGCATCTCCTGTTAAGGTCTGGGAAGAAAGTAATCTAAGTACAAAGAACGTTTTCTTTAAAGGAGAAGGTTAGTAGTAGTAACAGTAGTAACTGTTAAAAGGCTTGCATTATTAGACAGGAAGAAAAAGTTAACAAACTGCCAATAATTTCTTAAGAAGCTGTGTGTAGTTTATTTATTTACTTTGTTTACCGGAGTAATACACTGATTACAACAGATATTTTGCAAGTTCATTATGGGATATCACAGTTGATAAACATGCACTTAAATTAACTTCACTATTGAATAGAAACTGTAATAAATGCTATCAAGGTAGCAATATACTGTTTTCACTTCCAGCTACCAAACAGTCTCACAAAAATGAAACTTGGGAAAGCAGTTGGAATAAAACATGATGATGATGTGTACCGAATAATTTCAGTTTCTTAATTGTTAAAACATGTTAAATTAGAGAGGGTTTCAATTTTTAACCTATGCCCAGACTTGTAAGTCTTATTTTACTGAAATTCATGTTTTTCAATGCATTTAATATAGCCTACTGTGTGCTTCTGCATAAAGGAGTGCACTGCTCAGAAGATTGTACTATTTCCTTCTCATCAGTTTTGTTGTCAAACTGTACAGCATGATAATATAATTTCTTAAGGTGGTGCAAGATGTGTGCTAGGTAATGCAGGTAAGGCACTAAACCTGAGTGGAATCCTTCTTTCATCTTGCCATGATAAATAAATAAATGCATTGTTTTAATAATCCATTAAACAGTTGATGTCATTCCAGGGGGATCCAGTATATGTCAGCATGGGGCAAGAGACAGCCCAGCCTGCTTCATTATGTATGGCTTGCACTTCTCGTTTTAAAACTTCTGCATACTTTCTAAAGTCTTGTCTGTCCCCGGTGCCTATTTCAGGCAGAGTCCAGCTGACGGACATTCCAACACAACTAAAATATCACTCACAAAACTGGATCACATTAAGGGGCTCTCCTCAATCTAAGAAATCTAAGCAATAAATTGTCAGATTGTGAGGCACTTCTGCATTTGGAAAACATCCATGTCTGCATATTTACTCAAACTATGTTTAAATGTAAAGAGAGCATTCCTTCTATATTGGGATTTTGCACTTTTCATGCCTCCAGACCCAATGGTGACTGTGGTGGTCTCCATATTTGTCTGGGAACATATTGCCCCCAGTCACATCTTTCTAGTCTTACTGCAGGCCACTCTTGACAGGATTAAGTGTCAGATAATAGCTTGTTACAGAATACCTTCTCTGTCCCCCGATCAGCATGGAAGGTTCCTCCATGTTCTAAATGATCTCCATATTATCAGAAACTCCATTATTTTGGGTGATTTAACTATTCTTCAATGAATTGGGACACCTATACCTCCAACATAGGATTTGCCCAAAAATTCCTAGACTTAATAAACAAAAATACTTTTGACCTGATCTTACTTCTATGGTTTCCTGTTACACTCCTCCTTTCTTATCTAATTTTCCAGTGAAATCTGACCACAAACTCCTTTAAATTCCCCAAAACCCCTACAGCAAATCCTACTGGATTTAAGAACCACAAACATGCCATCCTCAACTTACTCTGTGAATAATCCAAATTCACTGATGACTGCACCTCTTAAGATCTTTATACAGTAGCAATCGTCACTAAGGAATTCTGCACCTATTTCAAAAAAATGGACAGAGCAAGCAGTCCCTACCAGAACCAAATATCATGGGAAATTCAAAAACAAACCAACCTGGTGATCCATAACCATAAATAAAATACACAACAAAAACAAAGAAACTCATTAAATTATATAGTAGATCTAACCCCAATCCCCTTTTCAAGCCCAATATCAAAACCTGTACAAAAGAAAAAAAAAATGCAGAACACTATCAAATCAACTAAATGAGCCCATGAACTTAGATTTCTTTAGTTATGTTAGAAAAATAAGAAACAATACCCTACATTGCTCTGAACTTATTTATAAGCATGTTGTCTATAGAGATTTCCAATATCCTTGCAAACTGATTTAGTGCCAGTTTCATCCCAACACATCTTTCCAAAGCCCTGAAATATCAAAATCCCTTACCCTCAATTGTTTGTAAAGCTCATTTACTGCAGATGCTAACCAAGACCAAAATCACTTGATCCATGGGATATGACAATGTTGAGGGTTGCTTAAATAATAGTGTTAAATATGACCTTGTAGTAACACACCTTAAACTATTTAAACTAAGTTTAGCTTCTAGTTTTGTCCTTGATGAGTGGCACACTGCAGTGGTGATGCCCCTCTATAAGGGTGGCCTTACATCTGACCAGGTTAATTGCAGATCTATAAGCCATACAAGCCTCATCAGCAAAGCCAAAGACTGTATTATAACTGACCTCATAAACTACATAGACTTGACCCCCAATAGTTTAGTTTTGTGAAGGGTAGGTCCTATCTATTGAATATAGTAAACTGCTTTGATTGAGCTACGGAGGCTGTAGATGGTAGCTATGCAATGCACATGGCGTATCATGACCTGACTACAGCCTTCAGTAGCATTCCTCATCTTAGAGAAACTAAATGGTTTATAAATTGGCATGTATGTGGTAAGATGGAGAACAAACTTTCTGAAGGGAAGAACCCAGACAGTGCAAGTTGCAGATGTATCATCAGGAAGTATGAAGTGACTAGAAGTGGTCCTCAGTGCACAGTGCTAGGACCTTTCATGTTTAGCATTTACTTCTCAAATCTCAAAGAACAGAGCCAGGTCCTCTGGCTATGAACATCTGCAGGTTACTGCAAGCTGGAGGTGGTTGTTACATCACCCTGCTGCACCCAAACCCTCTGGAATAAACTTACCCTGGGCTCAAACTAAATGCTAAAAAATGTAGTATGATAACTTTTGGTAGACACCCCCCTTATCATATTGTATAGACACGTTGCTATTACAAAACAAAAATGTAGTCAAGGACCTAGGAAATTGTGTTGCTAACTCCCTCTCTTTTAACCATCATGTGAAAACTGGTTGTCAAAAAATTATTTTATTTTGCACAACTAATTGCCAATGGAAGAGTTTAAAGAGGTAATTGGTAGTTTATCTAGGGTGTGGCAAAGTGGGGGCATGATCAGGAAATGCCGATTAATTTACAGTTTAGTACTGGTATTCATGTCTGCACTGCCATTTCTGAATGCCAAAAGAAAATGATACTGCTTTTTTACTGAAGTGTTTCATTGCTTCATGTGTGGCACATGTTTCAGCAAACATCTTTTTAAACACATGGAAACTGGTTTGCTAGAGTTTTAAAAGGAGAAGCATTTTTTTTTTTTTGCTCATTTACGGGTGCAGAAATGTGACCCGACTGCCTGGCTGGCGCTGAGTTTTATGAGCAACATCAAGATCATATCAGAATGGATATTTTTATTTATTTATTTTGGTTTTAACTTACAGTTCAGGGGTACCAGATCAGGAGGAACAACACTGGGTGGTAGATGAGCCACAACAGGAGTTAATTAATCACTCTCTTATACTCAGCTGCATTGATCAGACCAGTTGTCAAGTACAATGCCTCCTTTGGGATGTATCTCATTAAACACATCACTAAATTAGAAAGACCACAAATATTCCTAACCAAAAAGATCACAGGCCTAAAATCCCTGAGCTATTAAGAGAGGCAGCAAGCTCTGTTCTTTTATTCATTGTCCTATGGACTTTTGATGGGAGAGTTCTGTCTCACACACTGCACTATTAGAAAACCAGGTGTCCTGGACCTCCTGCATCTATGCAAGTCCATTTTCTTCAACAAAGCTAAACCTGGGGAAGTAAATCTTCACTAACAGATAAATAAAACAGTGTGAAGGCATATTTTTATAATTCAGCATCTTTTAAAACTCTGGAATAAACATTCCCTGCATGTTAAGCTGTGCAACTCACTGTCTTCTTTTGAAAAATAACCTAGATGACTGGATGAGTCGCCACAGATGTTATGTATTTATTTTTTGTATTTATTTATTAACATTTGTTTATTGGGATAGTCCTACTGTGGACAAGACTACTTTTCAGCTGAAGCCTTGCGAGAAAAGCTACACAAAAAATACATGCATTAAGTTTATAAAATGTTACAGTAAGAAAGAGATGTGCACATCTAATAAAAACATTACTAACAATTATCAGTTAATGGTTAGAAGATAAAATGTTCACATCACAGAAATGAGAAGGTAGCCCTAACATTCAAATGAAAAGGAAAATAAATAAAATATGCTATAAGAACAGCTGAGTAAAACTATTGCAGTATACAAATACCTTATTTGCACTGTTCATGTTAAAAACATGGCTAATGGCCATAAATAACATTGGCTTCTAGTATAATACATAGCATTCATAGACAAGTGATTTACTCTGGGATTGTCTGATATGGACCTCCTGGGGAAAGGAGGTGTTTCATTAGGGAGGTGCTGGCAACAGTTGTTTGAACACTTAACCAATACAACAAACTTTTTGAGGTTCAAATATGAATTTGATGATTTTAATATAGTGTACCTTGACGTCTGGTTAAGTAAGGACAAAATAAATAAACAGTTTATATCAACTATTCATCATAAATTTATTTTTTCAGACACATACCTTCATTACACAAGTTCTCACCTACATACCCAAAGATGTGCCGTTGTCAAAGGCCAGTTTATATGGGCAGCCCGGATGGTGTCCACCTTTAAGCATTTTCTGGATAAATGTAACACCATTAAGGGTATGTTTTTGGCTAGAGGGCATCCCAGTAGTTTTGTGAACAGGTTGATGTATGAGGGTGTAAATAAATGGCAGAGGAATGTTTATGTACCAATATTGAATTCAAATAATGGGCTTGGGAGTAGATATCAAGTAACAGTAGAGATCACCAATGACAATCTGGTGAATAGCAATATTGGGGCTACTACTACATCACAGAATAGTCGATCCTTAGTGTCTATATCAGCATTTTGAAAACTGAATAATTCGAATCACTAAATGTTGAACTGACATGATCAAACTATCCAATTTTCGAAAGCCGATAAAAAACAAAAAAAAAAACAAAACAAAAAAGGAACTAACTGGTGTAGGCAGGGGGGCAAGATCCTTGAATGAGAATAATGAATGTGTTACACATCTAGTACGGCTGTTTCTGCTTGAATACAGCTGGGCAGCTGTCTGTAAGGATCACCACCAGGTAAAATATTTCCGTTCATAGTTTACAGCTGCAGCATCTATGATTTTCAGCCGTATTGCTCTACGGCAAAGTGCTGCTGCAGCCATTTGGTTTTGGCGATGTAGCCCGCAGGGAAATGTCTTGCAAGCTACACGCCAGAACCCGTACAGTAATATCTAGTGTTTAGAATATATCCAGCAGCTATTTTAGTGCGTTTCCTACTGTTTACTGTGGAATTATTATATTCTTTAATAAGGAGATGGCACGAGGAGCATTGTCACTCACTGCAGTGAATTGTGCCCAATAAGTTTCTCTGTAAAGTGGTTTGTTTTTCACTGTGGGCTGAGTTAGTAGTTTTATTAGATGGAAGGAGATGGAAGGATTGAATTGCCATGTAACCACCCATAGTTATACCTAAATGTATGAGTATATGTTTCAGCTGACACGCAGCATCTCCTGTTAAGGTCTGGGAAGAAAGTAATCTAAGTACAAAGAAAGTTTTCTTTAAAGGAGAAGGTTATTAGTAGTGACAGTAGTAACTGTTAAAAGGCTTGCATTATTAGACAGGAAGAAAAAGTTAACAAACTGCCAAGAATTTCTTAAGAAGCTGTGTGTAGTTTATTTATTTACTTTGTTTACCAGAGTAATACACTGATTACAACAGATATTTTGAAAGCTCATCATGGGATATCACAGTTGATAAACATGCACTTAAATTAACTTCACTATTGAATAGAAACTGTAATAAATGCTATCAAGGTAGCAATATACTGTTTTCACTTCCAGCTACCAAACAGTCTCACAAAAATAAAACTTGGGAAAGCAGTTGGAATAAAACATAATGATGATGTGTACCGATCAATTTCAGTTTCTTAATTGTTAAAATGTTAAATTAGAGTGGGTTTCAATTTTTAACCTATGCCCAGACTTGTAAGTCTTATTTTACTGAAATTCATGTTTTTCACTGCATTAAATATAGCCTACTGTGTGCTTCTGCATAAAGGAGTGCACTGCTCAGAAGATTGTACTATTTCCTTCTCATCAGTTTTGTTGTCAGACTCTACAGCATGATAATATAATTTCTTAAGGTGGTGCAAGATGTGTGCTAGGTAATGCAGGTAAGGCACTAAACCTGAGTGGAATCCTTCTTTCTTTCATCTTGCCATGATAAATAAATAAATGCATTGTTTTAATAATCCATTAAACAGTTGATGTCATTCCAGGGGGATCCAGTATATGTCAGCACGGGGCAAGAGACAGCCCAACCTGTTTCATTATGCATGGCTTGCACTTCTCGTTTTAAAACTTCTGCATACTTTCTAAAGTCGTGCCTGTCCCCGGTGCCTATTTCAGGAAGAGTCCAGCTGATGGACATTCCAACACAACTAAAATATCACTCACAAAACTGGATCACATTAAGGGGCTCTCCTCAATCTCAGAAATCTAAGCAATAAATTGCCAGATTGTGAGGCACTTCTGCATTTGGAAAACATCCACGTCTGCATAATTACTCAAACTGTGTTTAAATGTAAAGGGAGCATTCCTTCTATATTGGGATTTTGCACTTTTCATGCCTCCAGACCCAATGGTGACTGTGGTGGTCTCCATATTTGTCTGGGAACATATTGCCCCCAGTCACATCTTTCTAGACTTACTGCAGGCCACTCTTGACAGGATTAAGTGTCAGATAATAGCTTGTTACAGAATACCTTCTCTGTCCCCCGATCAGCATGGAAAGTTCCTCCATGTTTTAAATGATCTCCATATTATCAGAAACTCCATTATTTTGGGTGATTTAACTATTCTTCAATGAATTGGGACACCTATACCTCCAACATAGGATTGCCCAAAAATTCCTAGACTTAATAAACAAAAATACTTTTGACCTGATCTTACTTCTATGGTTTCCTGTTACACTCCTCCTTTCTTATCTCATTTTCCAGTGAAATCTGACCACAAACTCCTTTAAATTCCCCAAAACCCCTACAGCAAATCCTACTGGATTTAAGAACCACAAACATGCCATCCTCAACTTACTCTGTGAATAATCCAAATTCACTGATGACTGCACCTCTTATGATCTTTCTACAGTAGCAATCGTCACTAAGGAATTCTGCACCCATTTCAAAAAAATGGACAGAGCAAGCAGTGCCTACCAGAACCAAATATCATGGGAAATTCAAAAACAAACCAACCTGGTGATCCATAACCTTAAATAAAATACACAACAAAAACAAAGAAACTCATTAAATTATTTAGTAGATCTAACCCCAAACCCTTTTCAAGCCCAATATCAAAACCAGTACAAAAAACAAACAAACTGCAGAACACTATCAAATCAACTAAATGAGCCCATGAACTTAGATTTCTTTAGTTATGTTAGAAAAATAAGAAACAATACCCTACATTGCTCTGAACTTATTTATAAGCATGTTGTCTATAGAGATTTCCAATATCCTTGCAAACTGATTTAGTGCCAGTTTCATCCCAAAACATCTTTCCAAAGCCCTGAAATATCAAAATCCCTTACCCTCAATTGTTTGTAAAGCTCATTTACTGCAGATGCTAACCAAGACCAAAATCACTTGATCCATGGGATTTGACAATGTTGAGGGTTGCTTAAATAATAGTGTTAAATATGACCTTGTAGTAACACACCTTAAACTATTTAAACTAAGTTTAGCTTCTAGTTTTGTCCTTGATGAGTGGCACACTGCAGTGGTGATGCCCCTCTATAAGGGTGGCCTTACATCTGACCAGGTTAATTGCAGATCTATAAGCCATACAAGCCTCATCAGCAAAGCCAAAGACTGTATTATAACTGACCTCATAAACTACATAGACTTGACCCCCAATAGTTTAGTTTTGTGAAGGGTAGGTCCTATCTATTGAATATAGTAAACTGCTTTGATTGAGCTACGGAGGCTGTAGATGGTAGCTATGCAATGCACATGGCGTATCTTGACCTGACTACAGCCTTCAGTAGCATTCCTCATCTTAGAGAAACTAAATGATTTATAAATTGGCATGTATGTGGTAAGATGGAGAACAAACTTTCTGAAGGGAAGAGCCCAGACAGTGCAAGTTGCAGATGTATCATCAGGAAGTATGAAGTGACTAGAAGTGGTCCTCAGTGCACAGTGCTAGGACCTTTCATGTTTAGCATTTACTTCTCAAATCTCAAAGAACAGAGCCAAGTCCTCTGGTTATGAACATCTGCAGATTACTGCAAGCTGGAGGTGGTTGTTACATCACCCTGCTGCACCCAAACCCTCTGGAATAAACTTACCCTAGGCTCAAACTAAATGCTAAAAAATGTAGTATGATAACTTTTGGTAGACACCCCCCCTTATCATATTGTATAGACACATTGCTATTACAAAACAAAAATGTAGTCAAGGACCTAGGAAATTGTGTTGCTAACTCTCTCTCTTTTAACCATCATGTGAAAACTGGTTGTCAGAAAATTATTTTATTTTGCACAACTAATTGCCAATGGAAGAGTTTAAAGAGGTAATTGGTAGTTTATCTAGGGTGGGGCAAAGTGGGGGCATGATCAGGGAATGCCGATTAATTTACAGTTTAGTACTGGTATTCATTACTGCACTGGCATTTCTGAATGCCAAAGGAAAATGATACTGCTTTTTGACTGAAGTGTTTCATTGCTTCATGTGTGGCACATGTTTCAGCAAACATCTTGTTAAACACATGGAAACTGGTTTGCTAGAGTTTTAAAAGGAGACGCATAGAAGCATTTTTTTTTTCTTTTTGCTCATTTACGGGTGCAGAAATGCGACCCGACTGCCTGTCTGGTGCTGAGTTTTATGAGCAACATCAAGATCATATCAGAATGGATATTTTTATTTATTTATTTTGGTTTTAACTTACAGTTCAGCAGTTCAGGGGTACCAGATCAGGAGGAACAACACTGGGTGGTAGATGAGCCACAACAGGAGTTAATTAATCACTCTCTTATACTCAGCTGCATCGATCAGACCAGTTATCAAGTACAATGCCTCCTTTGGGATGTATCTCACTAAACACATCACTAAATTAGAAAGACCACAAATATTCCTAACCAAAAAGATCACAGGCCTAAAATCCCTGAGCTATTAAGACAGGCAGCAAGCTCTATTCTTTTATTCATTGTCCTATGGACTTTTGATGGGAGAGCTCTGTCTCACACACTGCACTATTAGAAAACCAGTTGTCCTGGACCTCCTGCATCTATGCAAGTCCATTTTCTTCACCAAAGCTAAAACTGGGGAAGTAAATCTTCACTAACAGATAAATAAAACAGTGTGGAGGCATATTTTTATAATTCAGCATCTTTTAAAACTCTGGAATAAACATTCCCTGCATGTTAAGCCGTGCAACTCACTGTCTTCTTTTAAGAAATAACCTAGATGACTGGATGAGTAGCCACAGATGTTATTTATTTATTTTATTTATTTATTTATTAACATTTGTTTATTAGGATAGTCCTACTGTGGACAAGACTACTTTTCAGCTGAAGCCTTGTGAGAAAAGCTACACAAAAAATACATGCATTAAGTTTATAAAATGTTTCAGTAAGAAAGAGATGTGCACATCTAATAAAAACATTACTAACAATTATCAGTTAATGGTTAGAAGATAAAATGTTCACATCACAGAAATGAGAAGGTAGCCCTAACATTCAAATGAAAAGGAAAATAAATAGAATATGCTATAAGAACAGCTGAGTAAAACTATTGCAGTACACAAATACCTTATTGCACTGTTCATGTTACAAACATGGCTAATGGCCATAAATAACATTGGTTTCTAGTATAATACATAGCATTCATAGACAAGTGATTTACTCTGGGATTGTCTGATATGGACCTCCTGGGGAAAGGAGGTGTTGCATTAGGGAGGTGCTGGCAACAGCTGTTTGAACACTTAACCAATACAACAAACTTTTTGAGGTTCACATATGAATTTGATGATTTTAATGTAGTGTACCTTGATGTCTGGTTAAGTAAGGACAAAATAAATATACAGTTTATATCAACTATTTATCATAAATTTATTTTTCTAAACACATACCTTCATTACACAAGTTCTCACCTACATACCCAAAGATGTGCCGTTGTCAAAGGCCAGTTTATATGGGCAGTCCGGATGGTGTCCACCTTTAAGCATTTTCTGGATAAATGTAACACCATTAAGGGTATGTTTTTGGCTAGAGGGCATCCCAGCAGTTTTATGAACAGGTTGATGTATGAGGGTGTAAATAAATGGCAGAGGAATGTTTACGTACCAATATTGAATTCAAATAATGGGCTTGGGAGTAGATATCAAGTAACAGTAGAGATCACCAATGACAATCTGGTGAATAGCAATATTGGGGCTACTACTACATCACAGAATAGTCGATCCTTAGTGTCTATATCAGCATTTTGAAAACTGAATAATTCGAATCACTAAATGTTGAACTGACATGATCAAACTATCCAGTTTTCGAAAGCCGATAAAAAAAACAAAAAAAAAAACAAAACAAAAAAAGAACTAACTGGTATAGGCAGGGGGGCAAGATCCTTGAATGAGAATAATGAATGTGCTACACATCTAGTACGGCTGTGTCTGCTTGAATACAGCTAGGCAGCTGTCTGTAAGGATCACCACCAGGTAAAATATTTCCGTTCATAGTTTACAGCTGCAGCATCTATGATTTTCAGCCGTATTGCTCTACGGCAAAGTGCTGCTGCAGCTATTTGGTTTTGGCGATGTAGCGCGCAGGGAAATGTCTTGCAAGCTACACGCCAGAACCCGTGCAGTAATATCTAGTGTTTAGAATATATCCAGCAGCTGTTTTAGTGTGTTTCCTATGGTTTACTGTGGAATTATTATTTTCTTTAATAAGGAGATGGCACGAGGAGCATTGTCACTCACTGCAATGAATTGTGCCCAATAAGTTTCTCTGTAAAGTGGTTTGTTTTTCACTGTGGGCTGAGTTAGTAGTTTTATTAGATGGAACGAGATGGAAGGATTGAATTACCATGTAACCACCCATAGTTATTCCTAAATGTATGAGTATATGTTTCAGCTGACACGCATCATCTCCTGTTAAGGTCTGGGAAGAAAGTAATCTAAGTACAAAGAAAGTTTTCTTTAAAGGAGAACAGGTGTATTTCTCTTACCTATAACTAATATTTTACTGTTAAATATTTAAGATGGAAGTTAGAAGTAGCATTTTGTTCAGCTGATATAGAATACCGGCTGGAAACATAAAGTCACCAGGTATAGTTTTCTGGGCAGCTAGCAGAGCATGGAATACTTGCTCATTGCACCACACACCATTACACTGCAAAATCTGTACTGCTCTGCAGTACAGCATGCACAAGCTCCGAAGGACAGCCCTGGTCTACTTTCCTGCTTTTTCTGAATTTTATCTAGATATTAGATATTAATAAATGTAGACAATTGAAATGGACTCTTTACTGCAATTCCATCTGTCAGTCATGATTTTACATTGCTGTATTTCCTACATAATGCAGCCTGTGACAAAGACAAAAATTGGACAGGTTGTTGTGATCTGAATTATTGCTGTGAGAAAACAGCATTAAATGACCATTTTAATATTACATTCTTGGTAGTGGAGCTTTTTCATTCTGTCAGAACTGTAAAGTTTATCACATAGTTGAAATGATAAAAATAAAATGCAAAGGACAAGCATTGTACTTCTTGACATAAGCATCACTGCAAGTAAAATAACATAACAAAGCAGAAATGCATTACTTCATGTTTTATATTGAGCAGCTTAGCTGGCTTACTTATATTGTTTGCTGTTTGAAGGTCTGGATAAAAATGAGGCAGGGCCTATAAAAAGTTTTTTGAGAATGTGTTTTAAACTGTAAATACAATACTAACATACAGGCCTTGCTTCTGCCCTTATTCCTGTATACCTTAGTTTATATATTGTTCCATGTTGTACCCTTGTTTGTGTCTTTTGGCTTTTTCCCGGTTAGGGGTCGCCACAGCGGAATTCCGGTCCGCTAATGATTGGCAGTAGAGTTTTACGTTCTGGCTTGCTGGGCCTAATGTACAACCTTCAATGAAGGAATGACCGTTCACGCATGTCGTCACACAGAAGACGCTCTAACTGGTATATCCAATGTTGTGGAAATGTTTTTGTACCCTTCTCTTGACTGATACCTTTCAACAATTTTTTTTATATCACAAAAACATGGCATTTTTTATATCCACTGTATATATACACATACACACAAATTCAGAGAAGAGGGAGAAAGTGTTAAAAATGCAGCACTAACTTTCTCCCTCATTTCTGTTATTAATCACCAGTACAACATGCCAGAAGCTTTGCAGTGACAGCTGTCTGCCCTTCAGTCCATTTTAGAAAAACAGGGTAAAAAAATCTGTGCTGGTGGTGCTGCGGTAGCATTGTCGCCTCACAGTAAGACGTCCTGTTCGATTCTCAGCTAGAGCGTCTTCTGTGTGGAGACATGCGTGAATGGGCGTACCTTCGTTGAAGGTTGTGCATCAGAGCTGGCAACTCGGCACATAAAAATCTACTGCCAATCATTAGTGGACCGGAGTTCCGCTGTGGTGACCCCTAACTGGGAAAAGCCGAAAGACACAACAAGTGTGAATTAATAATGTGACAATTAAACAAGGCACAATCGTTGGCAGTAAAAACGGTCATTTCTTAACTTTTATTGCACTCTTTATTCACCTCTAGTAACATGGTGTCTTCTAGTTTTAACAGGTGATATTTGGCATGTCAAAATTTGAAGCATCTATCCTGGTGTATCATCTGATGTGAGTTTCCTCAGTGTTCTGTGCCCCATGTAAGATTCAAAATGCCTTTAGGCTGGTGGCTCTGTAGCCAACATAAAGAAATGCATGCCTAAATAATATACATACAGTTCAAAATGCAGAAGGCAACAAGATGCAGCACTCACAGCATATCTGCAGGCAGCACTGTTTCTGCTACAAATTAACAATAAATGCACTTCTTTCTTAGATGCTGAGTGCATCCAAAAGCTGTAAGTCACTGCCTCATCGCAGAGTGCTTTTGTCTGCACATTTATTCTAAACTTCCAGGTACTAGAGTAAAGACACAACAACAACAACAACAAAGATTAGGTGCTAAATACCAAGCTATTTGGAAGGCAATTATTGTGCCTATAACATTATGCTACTATATAACTCTGTTCTAAGACATTTGTCTGGCAAGTAAATATTTGCTTGATATTTATGCTCCTGTAAAACATCTAAATAACTTATCTCTTCTACTAATCTATGAACCTAATCTATGAACTTATGACAATATAAATATTTATTGGATTCCTTTTTTTAACCAGGAAATGAGCCTTGCCTCAGAGTGTTATTCTCAGTTTATTTTAAATAATTACATAATACTGACACTGTGTGTTTATTAAATTTGTACATAAAGTTTGTTGACCTCAAAAAAAATGGAATTTTATATAAGAAAAGTAATTTGTTGATATTTAAGAGGTTCGCAGCATGTAAACCAGAACTCATAATATTAGATCAGGAAAGCCAATAGTTTTAAAGGCACAGAGATAACTGGAATGCAGGAGAGCGTGATAAATAATAAAAATAAGGATAAACTAAGAGAAATAGAAAATCAAGCAAAAATTTACAGTTAAGGGACCACATAAACAAAACATGATGCACGTGACACTGTACTGTACAACAGAGCAAGCAGTCATCGCGGAGTCAATCTGCAGGATACAATTTTCATACTGATATTTTATAACATATTTTTTTGTTTAGCACATTGGCTGCTTCATGTTATGAACAACTGAAACACAAACAGCATTAAAAAACACATTCAATTATATTACATAAGTTTCAAGCATAGCAGTTTCCTGGCTTGAGTGCTGAAGATCTTTGCTGCAATGTGAACCGCACAAAAAATCACCCACCTTATCCTTCTTGCTAGAGTGTTTTGAATCATGACTGTCAAAAATTCAAACTGTCATTCATAGTTACATTCTATTGTACTTCTGTGCATGAAATACAACTTTTTGGGAGCCCTTTCCTCATCTACACAGCCTTCCCAGAGTCCCTCATCCATTGTTGGGTCTACCGGCTGCTCCAATTCACCCATACACTATTACTAATTTTTCCAGGGCAAATTTTGAGGGCATCCTGGGTGGGCTATGCTGTCATTCAGTCAGCTGGGGAGGGCTCATATGACCTACATCTATTCCCTTCCTCTTGATGCCTGTGTTTGTCTAAGGGGGTGGATGTGCAATGTGGCTGTTGAGACAGAATCTAAGTAATGTTACTACCTGCCTCCTCATTGAACCATACCCCATATCATACAGTGTCCTTAGCTTCCACCAGGGATTGTTACAGGAGATGTCCACATCAATGTCCTATTCTCCAGGATGGTAATGCCTATGCTTCTCTGTAGTTCCATCAGTAGCCTGAGTTGCTAATTGAACCCAGGTTGCCTGGACTGCAGTCAGGGTGTTATCTCTTTATGAAGAAAAACAGCTGCAGCTCCTGTTCGTTTGTAATAAATGAAGTTCTATTTAAACAGATTGTTACTTGGTATATGTTATCTCTTTATGCCACAGGAGAAGCTATGAGATACAACTTTCTGGTTAGTTGTCTGGCTTTGTGGTGCAGAAAGATAGAGACCCAACTATGACATAGATGACCAGGGTTCGGATAATGATTTCAACACTGAAGGATCCAGGCAAAAAAGTATGTGAGACTCATCTGCCTCCCCCAGAGGGGGGTGAGCAGGGTTGTATGCAGTTAGAGGCAGTCTGGGAAGGAGTGATATTCCTGGCTGAGACTAGGAAGCTACCTCCTGTGCTTGGAGGGTAGGGGTTGCAATGCTTCATGCAGGGGGCACCCCTCACAAAAGTGAAGGGACAGCCTTTGGGGACAGATTAGTTTGTGGCCACTTCTCCATGTGTACCTGAGTGCATACTGAGATTTGGGTGTAATGAAAAAAGTTTGAGCTACCCCAATAGTTGTCTAATGCTGTTTCCTATCAAACTGACCTCCAAAAGAGGATTCTACACGCATCAGGGCAAATATGCCTTAAAAAGAAAAAAAAACTTTTATTTTAAATGACAGCTTTTGTGGCTTTGTCTCCAGAACTAGGGGGTTTGGCTTTATTGGCCTGAATGTATTCACAAATACTTAAAAAGAAAAAGTAAAAAAGTCATGGACATTCATAAGCCATATTGCTGAAATAATTGGTGTCCTTAAGAGATTATTTGCATATATCCCATGGGCCTCTATTACAGGAGGTTTAAGGTATCACACAGTAAAAACTCTACTTTTCTTATAGTTTTTATTAATTGGTTTGTCTGAGTGACCTTTTTACTCTTTGGTTTGTGTATTATTCTACATCATCAGGAGGCGAGACTAGAGGATGCACAAGTAGAAGCTTGTTATTTCTAACAGTATGAAACACTGCTAGGATATATAATCACATTATACATTACTATTATTAAAAAAAAAAAAAACCTATGCCAAATATACCAATGGTTCAAAGGTTTTAAATCAGAAATGATAATGTCAACACCAGCTTCTTACTATGAGTTGATGGCATGGACATGTATCATTTTAATTACTGAAGCTACTGCTAATGTTTGTTTTTCCTCTCCTTCACAACAGTAGCATGCATGTAGTATGAACATGCTAAAGGCACATAGGTTCATAGGTTCATAGGTTTATACTAGGCTATCTGCCCTAAGGCATTTATAAGCCTAGCCCAAAGTTTTGTGGCTTACGCCACCCCTTATATGAAAAAATACTGTAGCCATTAGTTTGTTGTGCCTCTGTCCAGCAGTGACACAGAGATGATTCCTGGGGTAAACCTATGATCTCCCATCCACAGGTCAAGATTTCTCTTGAACAGAGCCAGCGAGGTGCTCTGCCTCACATGGACCGGGATTTTATTCCACAGCATAGGGAGTCTCTGAGTGATAAATCTATCCCTCCAGCACATCCTATTTATATCCGTGCTAAGGTTTAAGTCGCTTGCTCTAGTGGTTTTGGTGGATTTGGATTTTTTGAGGTGGAGCATGTCCATTAATTCCGGGTTGGACATGGCATTGTATGTCAGGCACGTCACCTCTGAGCAGACGGTATGCGACTGAATAGAGCTGGAGTTTCTTCAATCTGACAGCATATGACAAAATTTGGAGTCCCTTTATCCTTTTGGTGAGGAACTTTTGGGATCTCTCCAATTGCTGCAGATGTCGGGTGAGATACATCCCGAATGGGGCATTGTACTCGATCATTGGTCTGATAAGTGAAGAGTACAGGGGAACAATGACCTCACTAGATCTGGATGTGAATCCCTTCATGATCAGGTGGGCAATGTAGAAGGTCTTTCTAACCACTTTAGCAACGTGAGTGTCAAAAGAAAGGCCACTGTCAACCTGGGTCCCCAGGTCCCTGATAACTTCTTCTGTGCTTAGTGGATTGCCACCTATATGGTAGCTTGGGGTTACCTTGTTTTTCCCGAAGGGTATGACTATACATTTTTTGGCGCTTAACTTCAGGCCATGGCTCTGGCACCAGCTATCTGTTTCCGTGAGTCCCTTCTGAAGGATATCCGTGTCCAATGCACTTTCCACTATGGCGCCCAGTTTGCAGTCGTCTGCAAACTTTGTCAGCCAAAGTCCTCCCATGTTGGCCTGTACTTCTGAGAAGTAGATGCCGAACAATAGGGGCCAAGGACCGAGCCCTGTGGGACACCACTTGTGACCGGCTTGGAGTCTGACATAGCGCCAGCAACTCTAACCCTGTGGGTTCTGTCCTTAAGCCAGTTTGCAACCCATCTTGTGACATATGGGTTTACATTTAAGCTGGTAAGTTTTTCTACAATACCCGAGTGGGGTATTGTGTCGAAAGCCTTTGCAAGGTCAAGGTAGGCTGTATGGACTGCCTTTCCCTCATCAATGGCCTTGGTGACTGTTTCAAAGAAGTCGACCAAGTTCAAAAGGCATGATCTGCCCTTGACGAAGCCAAACTGGATCGGGTCCAATGTCTGCAAGTCCCCTATATCTTTGTTTATGAGCTCCATTATGATCCTCTCCATAGCTTTGCAGACTAGACTTGTTTAGCTTATGGGGTGGTAATTACCAGGGTCCGTAGAGGCACCGCCTTTGTGGAGTGGGACCACAGTTGCCGTATGCCACTCCTTGGGCATGTATCCTGTGGTAAGGCTGAGATTAAACAGCTGCCTTATGTGCAGGTTTAATTCCTCATTTAGCTCGTGTAGCACACAGCCGGGGACACCATCCAGTCCCATTGATGCTGTGTTTTTAGCTTTAGAGAGAGCAGCTTTCACCCACGCATTTGAGATGTCTGGGAGGCTACACTCCGCTGGGATAGTTATCTCTCCTTTAGGGGGGGGGGGGTGAAGTTTGCACTGAACCTGTCTGCCAGTATGTTGGCAATGTCTGTGGGTTCAGTGATTTTTGTATCATTTTGGACTAATTCTGAGCATATCTGGGAGTTTCCACCCAGGTTCCTAACATAGCTGAAAAAGGCCTTATGATTGTCCTTTGAATCCATGGCAATTTTTCTCTCAAAATTGGCCTTAGTTGATTTTATGAGTGCTCGTATTTTTTTACTAATAATGATCAGGGGTGACTTCCCTTTTATGGATTTTGTTCTATCATGTAATAGCTTTCTCCTCTTATTGTAAAGTTTGTTAATGGCTGGGGTCCACCAGACTGGACGCTTGCCCTTTGTGGAAAGAGTCTTGGTTTTATTTGGGATTGCCTGATCCATGCAGTCCTGGAGGTGTTCATAGAAGGCATTTGTAAGGGCTTCTGCAGCTTGGGTTGTGGTTTCCACTGGCTCAGGGGCCTTGAAGGATACCACACCAGTCTTGAGTAGTGTGAAGTTTGCTTTAGAGAAGTTCTTCACTGTGGTCTTTTTGTTTGGGGTGGGGCGGATGTGGATTTCCAGTGAGATTAGTTTATGATCAGATCTCACCAATGAGGGATATACTTCCGGTGTGGAGCATTTTGTCCCCATGTTTGTGATAATGAGATCTAGTATATTTTCTCCTCTCATGGGAACAGTGACTAGCTGTTCCATGGCATTTGAATTTATGAACTCCAGGAACCGTTGGGCTAGAAAGTTAGGGCTTGAGTAATGTTCCCAGACTATATTTGGGTAGTTGAAGTCACCCAATATGATGGTGTTTGGAGATACATTTATACCTCCAGTGTCTTCAGGAAGGCTGTGTGGGGTTCCTGAGTTTGAGAGGGTGGCCTGTAGCATGCTACAATTTGTAGAGCAGTTTTGCCTATGGTTAGTTGCACCTGCATGGTTTCCGAAGCTTCGTGCGTTGCCACCAACCTGGAGGTGTGGGTATCCTTTATGAATATGGATACACCCCTCCTTTTGTGGTGTGGTCCGGGTTTTGGGGCCGGAACGCATGATATGAGGTAAAACCTAATAGTGCTGGTGTGCTCTCAGGAGCCTTGAACCAGGTTTCAGTTACAGCACAGACATCGATGTTCTCCATACTGAGAAGGGCCTCGAGTGAGTGCATTTTGAGATTTAGACTTCTGGCATTGAGCAGCATTACCCTCAGTTTCTTCCCATTTTTGTTTTCTAGGGTGGTAGGTTTAGAATTTGAGCCTTGCCTAAAAAAGGCACTATGGGGGTGGCAAGAGCCTTAGCCAATATCCGGAATCCCAGGGGTGACAGGTGCAAGCCATCCTTTGCGAAGCAGCATGGCTTGTCAAGCATGTCATCCCAGGCAGACAGACACTGGATCCCCTTTGAATGACACCAGACATTAAGCCAATTGTTAAAGCTGATCATCTTGTCTCTATATTGTGGCATCATTCTTGGTGAAAGAAGGATACTGCTCAGGGTCAGGGTCATACCTGCCTGGGCTACATAATCAGAGAGCTCCTCTATGTCTCTTTTCATGTAGTCCAGGTAGGTATCGCCTCAGGTCGTTCACACCAGCATGGACAATGACTGTGTCATATTTGTACTTGCCATGGAGTGACCCGAGTGCTTGTGTTATGTGGTGGATTCTAGCGCCCGATAGGCAGCTTACTGTGACCCTCTCCTTGTTCAGCCTAGTGAGTGGGACATCAGTGTTTCTGACTATGGAGTCACCTATGACATAAATATATGTGTATATGAAATGGCTGTGGGCAACATTGCATCTTCTGAAGCGATAAATAAAGGAAATATATTCCAGTTCTTACTCTGTGTATTTATAAAGCAAAAACTGTAAAGCTATG
>NC_056739.1:1777863998-1777906695 GCF_019279795.1 Protopterus annectens | reverse complement strand
TGCAGATCCATGGGCAACCACAAAGCCAGACAACTAACCAGAAAGTTGTATCTCATAGCTTCTCCTGTGGCATAAAGAGATAACACCCTGACTGCAGTCCAGGCAACCTGGGTTCAATTAGCAACTCAGGCTACTGATGGAACTACAGAGAAGCATAGGCATTACCATCCTGGAGAATAGGACACCGATGTGGACATCTCCTGTAACAATCCCTGGTGGAAGCTAAGGACACTGTATGATATGGGGTATGGTAGTAACATTACTTAGATTCTGTCTCAACATCCACATTGCACATCCACCCCCTTAGACAAACACAGGCATCAAGAGGAAGGGAACAGAGGTAGGTCATATGAGCCCTCCCCAGCTGATTGAATGACAGCAAAACCCACCCAGGATGCCCTCAAGATTTGCCCTGAAAAATTAGTAATAGTGTATGGGTGAAATGGAGCAGCCGGTAGACCCAACAATGGATGAGGGACTCTGGGAAGGCTGTGTGGATGAGGAAGGGACTCCCAAAAAGTTGTATTTCATGCACAGAAGTACAATAGAATGTAACTATGAATGACAGTTTGAATTTTTGACAGTCATGATTCAAAACACTCTAGCAAGAAGGATAAGGTGGGTGATTTTTTTGTGCGGTTCACATTGCAGCATAGATCTTCAGCACTCAAGCCAGGAAACTGCTATGCTTGAAACTTATGTAATATAATTGAATGTGTTTTTTAATGCTGTTTGTGTTTCAGTTGCTCATAACATGAAGCAGCCAATGTGCTAAACAAAAAAATATGTTATAAAATATCAGTATGAAAATTGTATCCTGCAGATTGACTCCGTGATGACTGCTTGCTCTGTTGTACAGTACAGTGTCACATGCATCATGTTTTGTTTATGTGGTCCCTTAACTGTAAATTTTTTCTTGATTTTCTATTTCTCTTAGTTTATCCTTATTTTTATTATTTATCACACTCTCCTGCATTCCAGTTATCTCTGTGCCTTTAAAACTATTGGCTTTCCTGATCTAATATTATGAGTTCTGGTTTCCATGCTGCAAACCTCTTAAATATCAACAAATTACTTTTCTTATATAAAATTCCAAGTTTTTTGAGGTCAACAAACTTTATGAACAAATTTAATAAACACACAGTGTCAGTATTATGTAATTATTTAAAATAAACTGAGAATAACACTCTGAGGCAAGGCTCATTTCCTGGTTAAAAAAGGAATCCAATAAATATTTATATTGTCATAAGTTCATAGATTAGGTTTATAGATTAGTAGAATAGATAAGTTATTTAGATGTTTTACAGGAGCATAAATATCAAGCAAAACTTTACTTGCCAGACAAATGAACATGTCTTAGAACAGAGTTATATAGTAGCATAATGTTATAGGCACAATAATTGCCTTCCAGTTAGCTTGGTATTTAGCACCTAATCTAACAATTCTTATTTCACAAATCATACCTCAGATATTTCTTATAAAAATGCATACTTGTCAAATCTTACAGCACTTTGCTTCAAGTCGTTTCATACCAACAGCACCTAACACATTTCTTACTACCGTAACATTTATGCTATTAAACCTCAACTACAAAATATGACAGATCTGTTTCATGTGATACATTTATTATAAAACTCAGATATGGACTAATCACTGGCTCCAGGAACATAGGATGAGAGTGACTGCATTGTATTGTGCTGTCATGCAAGTCACTACATTGCTCTGAAGTGACTGTAATTGTACTGAAAACAGGCTTTAACCTAGTCTGATGATATGGTAAAAAAAATATAAATACAAATTAAAACACGAAAATAAATATAATAGGCATCCCTCCTCTAAAACTGTTGAATATCACAGTGTCATTATTTGTAAACAGTTTACATGTGAGACAACTAAAACACAGGAAGCACTGTTATGACATTAGCCTTAACAATGCTGACAGAATTAACACCATGTTTCTGCTTTTAGTGGTTGCATTATTATAAAAAAGCAAGCAGATACTGTGTCCACATTAATTATAAATCCATTATTCCATAATTTTCTAAATGATCTACTAAGAATTGCCAAATGAGTACAATTTATTTGCATGAACTAAAGTATGTAAAGCATCTGCTTACATTATAGCATGCATTGAACATACACATTTATATTTAGAAACTGGATAGCTAGTTTGGAAGGTGTGGTGTAAGCATTATGACACATCCATAAAATTAATATACAGTATATTTTTTTCATATTCACAGCACCAATTGCAGTTTATCAAAGCTGTACATTTCCTTGCATTCTGTCACTTTTTTACTGAAGTCTCTTAAAAAGCAATATTGCATATTTTGGACTTCTTATTTATAAGACCATATAATAAAGATGCTCTTCCAGGCACTGTAGAAAGATTTCCTACATAAGTTAGCCAAACATGCATGCTTCCAGGATACTGGCTAACTCCACTCTGTAGAGTAATTCACAGTAAGCAACTGTATATATTCTGACTAAAATGAAAAAAAAATTATACTTTTATTCCTATGTATTTAACAACCTAAATTTGCTTGCTTGGTGTTTTACATGTATGTATAGTCATTATTTCTTTTATTTCCTTTCATCATCTCTCTTGTATTGTTGTGACTGAAAAGGGTCATTTGACTAGCTCACCCACCGGGTTATCAAATGGTAGATAGATACATACATTGACAGATAGACACATTGATAGACAGATAGATAGATAGAGATAGATAGATAGATAGATAGATAGATAGATAGATAGATAGATAGACAGACAGACAGACAAATACTGCACAAACAGACATTTGTAGCTCTGGGTAGTATATGACCTAACAGTTGCAACTGGACCCAATGCTGTTAAGTTAGTAGCCTATACCAGTACTGCTATCAACCTGCTACTACTGAAGTGTTATCACCAAAGGCACTGTTCATACTGCAATGGCTTTGCTCAGTAGCTGTCAGTTGTGGTTTGGACTGGCAAAATGTTGTACCCATTCAGATCAACTTGTTATATGGTTAGCACATGCCCCTCTTTATGCACAACACTCACTGTCCAGACAATTGAGTCCTGGGGAAAAAAAAACTGAACAACATCAAATGTCCTGAAATAATTTTAGGAAAAAAATCCTAAATATCCTTTAATAGATGCATGAGTCCTGGGGAAAAACTGAACAACATCAAATGTCCTGTAATAACTTTAGGTAAAAAATCCTAAATGTCCTTTAATAGATGCATAAAACATGTTTTGTTTGTATCTGAAACAATTAAAAATAAAATGTTAACAAAATTAGCTTTTTTGGCAAAAAAAATCAAGTCCTTTGCACTGATTATGGATATGGTTTGTTCTGCAAAATTTTAGATATTCACAAAAAATTGTTCCGAGTTTGGGCACATGAACAGGTGGAAAGCCTACTTTGTATCAGTTAGCAGACAAGTGTGATATGATTCATACCTGAATCAACATACACTGACATATTGTAACATAATATTAGAAATTACAACAGCAATATGGAGAATGAGAAAATCAAGTGTGCATTTCTAGCAACTTGTTCACATAGCTTCTTGACCCTTAAAGAATGCACAAAAATTTATAGAGAGAAAGACTGTAAGCAGTATTCATAGTCTGGGGCTTTGCAATTTCATAGCGGTGATCCATGAAGAGCAAAGCTATGTGGTTATGCAAATCCTGGACTTTCAGCATGACTACTGAAGTGAGGAGGACTTTTTATGAACATGCTTCCCTATCACAAAAGCATAGCATTTGTAACACATAAGCGATAGGGAGACAGCTTCTACTCTGGTACAGGGCTTTACACATATGTGTATAAGTTTGAGTAATAGACATAAATCTATAATGAGCCCTAAACTTACACCAGTAAGCAGCAGTTTACAGGGAAAATATGGAGAAGTCATGGGAAATTAGGTGGCACTTCTGCATACTTGGACATTTTTACTGAAGGGGTCACTTGGAGAAATGTTTCATTTTAGTGCTTGTACATACCTGGACATATTAATGAAGGGGTCACTTGGGTGAATGTTTCATTTTGGTGCTTGTGTATACCAGGGCATGTTACTGAAGGGGTTCATAGGTTCATAGGTTCATAGGTAGGTACTAGGCTATTGGCCCTAGGGCCTATACAAGCCTAGCCAAAAAGGTACCCTGGCTTTCGCCACCCAAGAAAATTATTTTCCTGTGCCCCTGTCAAGCAGAACCACAGAAGTGATCCCCGGGGTGAATTTCCTATTACCCATCCAATCATCAAGATTTTTCTTGAAGAGTGCTAATGAGGAGCTCTGTTTGACATAGATAGGTAGTCTGTTCCAGAGTATGGGAAGTCTCTGGGACAGGAATCTATCCCTCCAGCATGTTCTGTTTATTATCTTGACAATGTTTAGGTCCCTAGAGCGTGTAGCTCTGAGGGATTGGGATTTCTTTAAGTGGAGCATGTCCAACAGCTCTGGGTTTGACATAGCTTTGTATGTTAGGCAGAGATCGGCTCTGAGTAGGCGATATGCGACGGAGTAAAGCTGGAGTTTTTTGAGACGGTCTGCGTAAGGCATTTGTTTGAGGCCAGTAATCCTCTTTGTGAGGTATTTTTGCAGCCTTTCCAGTTGTTGTAGATGTCATGTGAGGTACATACCAAAAGGGGCATTGTACTCTATAATGGGTCTAATGAGTGATGAGTAGAGGGGAACAATGACCTCTCTTTTTCTGGATGATAAACCTTTTGTGATGAGGTGTGCCACATAGAAGGATTTCCTGACTACTGTGGCAATGTCATTATCAAAGGAGAGACTACTGTCCACCTGTGTCGCAAGGTCTCATCAAACTTTCGATGTTAAGTAGACTACCGCCTATGTGGTAGTTCATGGGTACATAATTTTTACCAAAGGGGATGACAATGCACTTTTTGGCATTGAGCTTGAGACCATGTCTTTGACACCAGGCATCTGTCTCAGTGAGGCCTTTTTGTAGGATGTCTACATTGTTAGGAGTTTCAGTTATGGCTCCTAGTTTGCAGTCATCTGCGAATTTAGTTAGCCAAAGACCTTCTGTGTTAGCCTGTACTTCAGAGAAGTAGATACCAAACAGGAGAGGACCCAGGACTGAACCCTGTGGTACTCCACTTGTCACTGGTCTGAAGTCTGATTTGGAGTCTGCTACTTTCACAGTGTGGGTTCTTTCAGTAAGCCAGTTGGCAACCCATCTTGTGACATAGGGATTTATACCTAGTTTAGTGAGTTTATCTATAATTCCAGGGTGGGGGATGGTGTTGAACGCCTTGGCGAGATCTAGATAGACTTTGTGAACCACCTTATCCTCATCTATGGCTTTGGTGACTACTTCAAAGAAGTCTGTCAGGTTTAGGAGACATGATCTGCCTTTTACAAACCCAAACTGTGTGGGGTCCAGAGTTAGGAGATCTCCAATGTCTTTGTTTATGAGTTGAATAGGGAAATGCTGTGCATAACTAGATGTTTTACTGAAGGGGTTGCTTGAGTTAATGTTTAATTTTGGTACTTGTACATATTAGGGCATGCTAATGAAGGGATCGCTTAGGGAAATGTTTCATTTTGATGCTTGTGTATGCCTGGACATGTTACTGATGGGGTTGTTTGGGGAAATGTTTCATTTTGATGCTTGTGTATGCCTGGACATTTTACTGATGGGGTTGTTTGGGGAAATGTTTCATTTTGATGCTTGTGCATAGTAGGCCATATTACTGAAGGGGTCGCTTGGGTGAATGTTTCATTTTGGTGCTTGTACATACTAGAGCATGGTACTGAAGGGGTCACTGGGGTAAATGTTTCATTTTAGTGCTTATGCATACTAGAAAATGTTACTGAAGGGGTCACTTAGGGAAATAATTCATTTGTGTGTCAGGGAAGTGCTTGTGTATACATGGTCAGACTACTGAAGCGATTGCCAGACAAAGTAATTCATTGTGTCATTTTAGTGCATGTGCATACTTAATACAAACTAATGAAGGGCTTTCTGGGGAAAATAATTAATTTATGTGTCAGGGAAGCACTTGTGCATATTTGGACAAACATGTACGTGGATTGCAACTCCAGCATCTGTGGAGAAGCATCACTTTTAACAATGAATGTGTGTACTTCAGGGATGTTGGATTATGAAATGCAAAACCACCTCATGACCATACTATGCTTTACAGCATTTTTCATTTTCATCTCATAATATTTAAGGCCTTTAGCTTTAGTGTAAATGACTTCTATGAGTCATGCCTTTGCTATGCTCATCTGTAAGCATCGGGAATACCCCTATTGTATTTGCACAAGCAACTATGAATACCAGCCTATGAATTAAAGATGCTTTTGAAATAATAGTACTGCTCACTTACAGAGATTACAGGTTTTCGATATAGTAAGTCAGATGAATTTTTGATGACTAACAATTGCATAATGCAAGGTTTGATATTATTTAATGAGTGCCATTCCAATATTCGACCACAAAATCACATATTTTAGGAAGAGTAGTATGCATTTTATCATTGGAAAGCTTTCTAAGAAAACAGAAACAGTTAAATAGTATATATTTCATTTCAGTTTCATGGAATTGTTTTCCAAAAACAGTGGTTTATAGAGAGGGTGGATAAGGTAGCTTGACAGAGTCAGGTTTCCAGAATTTGACTTTTTGTTGCAGGCTACTTTTTAATATCTAGTGTCCTTTAATATTGTAAATATCAAACTGTCAACTCTTCATGCTTTTATGCAAACACCATGATATGAATTATCTTCCTGACTAAATGTTTCAGTCACTTTTAAACTAGACTTTTTTTTCTGAAGACTTAAGGATATGAAGCACATGACCATATCAGATATGCATATGTGTGTGTGTGTGTGTGTGTGTGTGTGTGTGTGTTAGCCTTAGTTCTGCAAATGTTTTTGAATCAGAAATCAAATCTCATTTCTCTTTATCTGTCAGATGATATTCCCTGAATGTACTGTGTAATCTCTCAATCAAGATTTCCTGAAGTAATAAGTACCTAATGATTTTATTTAACTGAAATGTGAAGTTACTGGGTCCTGTTTTCATTCCAGCAGGTTTTCTCCGAATGGTTGTGTGATTATGAAGTTAGTCTGTATAAGTAGTGGGCCAATGAAAGGTAATGTTTTTCATATGGGGTGTGCTGTGGGAGGTTCTCTCTGCACAAATGATTTTAAGTGTTTTTCCCACATAGTTGAGGGCTTTGTTTTCAACCTTCTTTCACTGATAGGATTGTAATCAGCAGTTGCTTGTGAACATTCTGCAGTGGATCCAGTGATGGTACAGCTGTCATATCCTGTATACCTTCTGTACTGCTACTTTCCCCTTATCATCAGATTCCTGACAATTCTGCTCGGCTTGGTTCTTCTTGGACTTCCCTAGATTACCGTCAGTTTGATGACCTTGATGTAGATGATGATATTACAGGAAACATTCAAGGTGGTGTTGACAGCAGTACCTTTAGATACCTACATTATCACCCACTGAGGCAAAGCAGAAGGTAACTGCTTGGTGACATTTTCCTAATAAGTGTACTTGCCATGTCACCTGTGTACATATGTATTCCCAACATAATGTTTGTCAATACAATGTGGTTCAAATTGCTCACAAGTTCATAGGTAAATACTAGGCTAGCTGCCTTGTATGCCATCTTAAGCCTAGTCAATTTCCCTTTTTGTGCTCAAAGTAACCTATCCCATTTGGTTATAGAGTGGCCTTACTCATCCCCCTATCCCATGGTTGATAATTATATATCATCTCTAATTAGAATTTCTGGGATCATACTATATATGTGTGTGTGTGTGTGTGTGTGTGTGTGTGTGTGTGTGTGTGTGTGTGTGTGTGTGTGTGTGTATATATATATATATATATATATATATATATATATATATGGGTCTAGGACTATTCACTGAAAGCACATTTCACTGAAACATATTTCACTGAAAGTTATATATGGCCTTTTCCCCACTGTTGTGCGACCCTGGAGTTAGTATATATAATATGGTGGGGTATGGGGGGCACCGCCCCCCACATTGGGATGCATGGGGGGGTGTAGCCCCCCACCTATTTTAAGTATTTTGAACTATATACATGGATACTTGCAATTCCAATAAATTACTCTTGTCTTAACTTAATATATATCCAAACCATGTGGGGGGGCTATACCCCCACACCCCCCGATGTGGGTGGCGGTGCCCCCCATCCCCCCCTTACTATAGATACTAATTCCAGGGTCACACACCTGTGGGGAAAAGGCCATATATAACTTTCAGTGAAATGTGTTTCAGTGAATTGTGTTTTCAGTGAATTGAGCTTTCAGTGATTTGTGCACAGTCATTTGACTTTCAGCGAAATGTGCTCTCATATATAATTAAGTAATCCTACAAGTTAGCACTATTAAACCATAAGCACTACTTACTCTTATACTCTCTACAATTACCCTGTCCTCTATTGGTCCGTCTTAAATTCAGTTTCCCTATTACTCTAGCATGCCCAAAGGTCAGTCAATGGTTTCCTCTCCAGTCCAGCTGGTGAATCAGAGAATTTTGAGGCAATGTTACAACTGTCTCATGTACACGGACAACCCTCTCCTCCTCCAAACAGGTTCAAATATATGTGAGAGATGCAACTATTTAGCCAAACTGGAGGCTGAGCTCTCTCATCTCAAAACTGGTGTAACCAGTCAGGAGGAGAAGGTAACCTCACACAACACAATTCCAGTATCACATAGTCCCACCACATTAGCGAACCAAACACATAAATACACAAAAACATACTCGGAGGCTCTAAATAAAAATCTACCTAAGCAACAGAGACCTCCAAAGCAGACATCCAAGCAAGCGCTACCTCAAAACAAAACACACACAACACATAACCCACAAAGTCAGTGTGCCAAGCAGCCACAGCCCTTAAGGCTGAATAACACACCTGATACTCTTGTTATAGGTGACTCTATTGTCAGACACACTGACGTCCCGCTCACCAGGCTGAATAAAGAGAAGGTTACAGTGAGCTGCCTGTCGGGTGCTAGGATCCGACACATAACGCAAGCACTCAGGTCACTCCAAAGCAAATACAAATATGACTCAGTCATTGTACATGCTGGTGTGAATGACCTGAGACGTATCTCCCTGGACTACATAAAAAGAGACATAGAGGAGCTCTCTGATCATGAAGCCCAGGCTGGTATGACCCTGACCTTGAGCAGCATCTTACCCTCACCTAGAATGATGCCACAGTACAAAAACAAAATGATCAATTTTAACAATTGGCAAAAATTTTGGTGTCATTCAAAGGGGATCCAGTGTCTGTCAGCCTGGGATGACATGCTCGACAAGCCACGTTGCTTCGCTAGGGACGGCTTGCAACTGTCACCACTGGGCTTTGGATATTGGCAAAGGCTCTTGCCACCCCCATAGTGCCTTTTTTAGGCAAGGCTCAAAAGTCAAACCCACCCCCATAGACAGCACAAGGAACAAGAAACTAAGGGTAATGCTGCTAAACGCCAGAAGTCTTAACCTCAAGATGCATGCACTCGAAGCTCTCCTCAGTATGGAGAACATCGATATCTGTGCAGTGACAGAAACCTGGTTCTAGGCTCCAGAGAGCACCCCAGCACTACCAGGCTATACCTCATATCATGCTTTTCGGCCCCAAAACCCGGACCGAACCAGAAAAGGAGGGGGAGTTTCCATATTTATCAAGGATATCCACACCTCCAGGTTAGTGGCATTGCACGAAGTATCGGAGAACATCCATGTGCAACTAACAGTGGGCAAGACTGCTTTTCAGTTTATAGCATCCTACAGACCACTCTCTCAAAGTCAGGAATCCCATTCGGCTTTCCTGAAAACATTGGAGAACATGAAGATCTCTCCGAACACCATTATATTGGGCGACTTCAACTATCCAGACATTGACTGGAAGCAGTACTCAAGCCCCAGCACCTTAGCCCAAAGATTCCTGGAAATTATAAACTCAAATGTTATGGAACAACTAGTCACCACTCCCACAAGAGGGGACAACATACTAGACCTGATCATTACCAACATGGGGACTCTATGCTCCACACCAGAAGTATATCCCTCATTGGTAAGATCAGACCATAAATTAATTTCACTGGATGTCCACATCCCGCCCCCCCCCCCCCCCAGCCGAGAAAACCACAGTGAAAACCTTCTCAAAAGCGAACTTCTCACTTCTCAAAACTGAAGTGGAATCCTTCAAGGCCCCAGGGCCAGTGGAAAATACAGCCCAAATTGCAGAATCCTATATAAATGCATTCTACGGACATCTCCAGGAATGCATGGATCATGCTATCCCAAACAAAACCAAGACCCAATTATCCAAAGGCAGGCATCCAGTCTGGTGGACCCCTGCCATAAATAAACTGTACAACAGAAGGAGGAAGCTACTACATGATAGAGCAAAATCCCTAATAGGGAAAGCATCTCTGATCAGTACTAGCAAAAAATTACGATCCCTCATAAAATCCTCCAAGGCCAGCTTCGAGAGAAAAATTGCACAGGACACCAAAGACAATCATAAGGCTTTTTTCAGTTATGTTAGAAACCTGGGATGCAACTCCCAGACTTGTTCTGAGTTGATTCTAAATGACAAAAATACACTGAACCCACAGACATCGCCAATATCCTGGCAGACAGGTTCAGTGCAAACTTCTCCACCCCTCCCCCAAAAGAGCAAGTATCTATCCTGGCAGAGGGCTGCCTCCCAAACATCTCAGATGCTCAGGTGAAGGCTGCCCTCTCCAAAGCAAAAAACACTGCTTCCATGGGACCAGATTGCATCCCAGGTTGCATCCTACATGAACTACAAGAGGAACTAATCCCTCAAATAAAACAGCTATACAATCTCAGCCTCACTACAGGATATGTGCCCACAGAATTGCGTACAGCAACAGTGGTCCCACTCCACAAAGGTGGAGCCTCTATGGACCCTGGAAACTATCGCCCCATAAGCCTGACTAGCTTAGTCTGCAAGGCTATGGAGAGGATCATCATGGAGCTCATAAACAAAGACATTGGGGACCTACAGACACTAGATCCTACCCAGTTCGGCTTTGTCAAGGGCAGATCCTGCCTTTTGAACCTGGTTGACTACTTTGAAACAGTCACCAAAGCCATAGATGAAGGGAAGGTAGTCCACACAGCCTATCTGGCCCTTGCAAAGGCATTTGACACAATACCCCACTCAGGCATCATAGATAAGCTATCCAGCTTAAATATAAACCCCTATGTCACAAGATGGGTCGCAAACTGGCTCAAAGACAGAACCCACAGAGTGAGAGTTGCTGGAGCCATGTCAGACTCGAAACCGGTCACAAGTGGTGTCCCACAGGGTTCTGTTCTGGGACCACTCTTGTTCGGTATATACTTTTCCAAGGTACAGGCAAACGTGGGAGGACTATGGCTCACCAAGTTCACAGACAACTGCAAACTGGGCGCCATAATCAACTCTCCAGCTGACACAAACATCCTTCAAAAAAGTCTCACAGAGACAGATAACTGGTGCCAGTGCCATGGTTTAAAGCTAAATGCCAAAAAATGTATAGTCATACCCTTTGGCAAAAACAATGTGCCCACAAATTACCACATAGGCGGAAACCCATTAAGTACAGAGAAAGTTATTAGGGACCTGGGGACCCAAGTTGATAGCAATCTCTCCTTTGAAAACCACATTGCCAAAGTGGTTAGAAAGACCTTTTACATAGCCCACCTCATCACTAAGGGTTTCACATCTAGATCAAGAGAGGTAATCGTGCCCCTTTATTCATCCCTCATCAGGCCCATCATAGAATACAATGCCCCTTTTGGGATGTACCTTACCCGACACCTGCAGCAATTAGAAAGACCCCAAAAGTATCTCACCAAGAGGATCAAGGGTCTCAAACAGATGCCATATGCTGCTCGGTTAAAAAAACTCCAGCTCTACTCAGTTGCATACCGCCTACTTCAAGGCAATCTATGCCTGACATACAAAGCTATGTCAAATCCAGAATTAATGGACATGCTCCACCTCAGTAAATCTAAATCCCTTAGAGCCACATGCTCGAGGGACTTGAACCTCAGCACAGAAATAAATAGAACTTGCTGGAGGGACAGGTTCATAACCCAGAGGCTCCCTTCGCTCTGGAATAGAATTCCAGTTCATGTGAGGCAGAGCACCTCACTGAATCTCTTCAAGAAGAATCTCGATAAGTGGATGGGGGATCGTAGGTTTGTCCCAGGGATTACTCCCGTGTCACTATTAGACAGAGGCACAGTAAACTAAATGTTAAAAAGGGCACAGTATACTCAAATCAAGGGGTGGCGTAAGCCATAAAGAATCGGGCTAGGCTTATAATTACCCCAGGGCAGATAGCCTAGTATGAACCTATGAACCTATATATATATATATATATATATATATATATATATATGCTCATTTATGGCAGCATCACATTTTGGAGGTAAAATGACAGACTTGGGACACAGACAATGTGTTGACAAGATGACAGCAAAAATTAGCAGAAAGTATGAAGATAATAGCTTCATTGTGCTGTGGTCTTTATACCTAGTTTAGTAAGTTTATCTATAATTCCAGAATGGGGGACAGTGTTGAAAGCCTTGGCGAGATCTAAATAGGCTGTGTGAACCACTTTACTCTCATCTACAGCTTTGGTGACCTCTTCAAAGAAGTCTATCAGGTTTAGGAGACATGATCTGCTTTTTACAAACCCAAACTGAGTGGGTTCCAGAGTTTGGAGATTACCATTGTCATTGTTTATAAGTTCCATGATGATACGTTCCATAGCCATGCAGACTAGGCTTGTCAGGCTAATGGGGCGGTAGTTTCCAGGGTCTGTGGTGGCTCACCCTTTGTGGAGTTGGACAACCATTGCTGTGTGCCATTTAGTGGGCACATAGCCTGAGGTGAGGCTATGACCGAACATGGTACTTAGGTGGGGTGGATAGTTAAATTGGGAGCCTTATTTTCACCTGGGTTGAATGACCAATTCTGAAATATTTTGTAATGGATCATCATTTTTATATCTAATATGAATTCCTGTACATACAGATATTTTGTGATATTGAAATATTTTGTTATATTTGTCATATAATTTTGTAATATATTTTTTTCTCACTAGAGGCCGCTACTATATTGCATATAAGGGCTTGTGAATTAATAGTTTATACATATTTTTTAATGTGTGGTTGCTGAGGAAGGCTTTTGCCAAAACTGGTATGACCTCACTGGTCTAATTATTTTTTCAGTTTTCATGGAATAAAATCTTTTTGCTGGAAGGCTACATGTGGATTTGGGTGCTGGCTTTTTCTTTTTTTTGGTTTGTTCAAATAGTACAGCCATGCACCAGCCATACGTGTGGGTACATTGTTTGCTGTTGACTTAGGTGGGGTGCCAGTTCAATCTGTAGTTCATGTAGAACGCAGCCTGGGATGTTGTCAGGTCCCGTGGATGCTGTGTTCTTGGCTTTGGAGAGTGTTTTTTACCTGTGCAGCCGTGATTACAGGAACTTTGCATTCTTCCGGTATAGAGATGGGCCCTTTAGGGGATGAGAGGGAGGTAAAATTAGTACTGAACCTGTCTGCCAGGATGATGGCAATATCAGTTGGTTCTGTATATTTAGTGCCATTGTGTTGTAACTCAGAGCAGATCTGAGTGTTGCCATTGAGATTCTTGACATAGCTATAGAATGCTTTGTGGTTGTCTTTAGAGTCAGTGGAGATTTAGTTTTCATAAATAGCTTTGTAGGATTTTATGAGGGATTTCAGCTTCTTACTGAGGCTAACCAGGGAGTTTCTCCAATCATGGGATTTTACACTTTCTTGCAACAGTTTCTTTCTTCTGTTGTAGAGTTTGTTTATGGCAGGGGACCACCAGATTGGCTTTTTTTTTTTTTGGAGGATAGCATCTTGGTTCTGTTCGGGATTGCCCAATCCATGCACTTGTGTAAGTGCTTATAAAGTGCATTTGTGTAGGATTCAGCAGTCATACCTCTATTGTCTGTCAGCATGGGTGTCGTGAAGTTTGCTACTTCTGTCTTAAGAAGCGTGAAGTTGGCTTTGGAGAAATTTTTTACGGTGGTTTCCCTAATGGAGGGTGGGGGAGGGATGTGGATGTCTAGGGTGATTAGCTTGTGGTCGGATCTGACCAATGAGGAATTGACTTCTGGTGTGGAGCACCAGTTGCCCATGTTGGTAATAACCAGGTCTAGGATATTGCTGCCCCTGGTGGGGTTGTGGATAAGTTGATCCAAGGCATTGAAATTTATGAATTCCAGAAAACGATGAGCACAAGAGTTGGTACATGAGTAGTTTTTCCAGTGGGGTGGATGAAATCGCCCATTATTAGGGTGTTAGGTTGTACCCTAATATTTTCCAGTGTATCAAGAAATGAGGAGTGGGAATCCTGTGGAATGGTGGGGGATCTGTAGCAAGCTACAATTTGGATTGCTATCTTGCCCAGAGTTAGTTGCACTTGGATAATCTTGGATGCATCATGCTGAGCAACTAGCCTGGAGGTGTGGATATCCTTAATGAATATGGACACACCTCCGCCTTTAGTGTTTCCGTCCAGGTTAGGTGGCCGAAAGGTGTGGTATGAATTGTAGCCTGGTAATGGAGGCAAGTGGAGGCAGGGATGGTTGGGAGGAAATGAGATAAGGATGGGGAGGGGCTTAAGAGGTTTGGACAGGTGTAGCTGGGTAAGCAATGACATTTTGACGTAAACTTGCTATGGCAAGTATTAAGTCTGTGATGACCAGTAGGTGCCATGGAGCAGGTAGGCCTTGGGTCTGATGAAAGGGGTAAGGTTGGTGAGTTGTCAAAAGCAGGTGAGAATGAGTTGGATAACATGATTGCTGGATTATTATTTCTTACACTGGTGGTCAGAGTGGTTGGGTGTATAAGAATTAATTGTGCATATACTGTTTGTAGTTTGGGTGGTTATATGTGTGGTTGGTGGTTGTGGTTGCTTGGAGGCAATTTGGTAGATGGATTATTCATTTAGTTTTTTTATTTATTTTTTTTTATTCTTTCCCATAAATCTGGGCTTTCTGGTACAGTAGTGGAATTAATCAAAGGTTGCACTTAAAATAAGTGAATTGGCGGCTGACAGACCTTGAGTTTTATATTTCAGTTTTTTTGGTGGGATCTGGTAAATCCAAATGCATTGGTGAGGCAATGTTAAGCTGGCCCCTAAGTTTTCACTTTTACGGCATGTCTTGGTACAAATTTCTTGCAGTCAGCAGAGCACAGGCTGTAAACGGTTTGAGAGGGGCAGTCGGTGTCTCTGCTCTCCACTGCAGTTAATGTCTAAGTCGGCAGTTAAAGGAAAGATTTTAGTGCTGGCATACTTAACTTTGGTGGTCTAGCATTTTGTTATGGTCAGCCAAGCAGCAGGATCATGTAAAGGTGTTTCTGTGGAATCTGGAATAGTTACACGCATGCGCGGAGAAGTTTAGCCATTGGGGGGAGGACGGGAGGTGCAAATGCTCACAGAAGTTCAGGTCTTGCTTCAGAATTACACAAGGACCTAAGAGATATTCACAGTACTGATATGTTTTAGCGAGAAACTAATAAACAACAAATGGGAAGGTAGCTATTTGTGGCTGTAAAAGATGTAATTAGTTGCATCATTCTATAAAATATGAGGAAATTTTGCATATTGCAGGAAACTTTCTCAGTTCAGAATTTGACAATACAACATTTATTTTACAAATTCTTCAGTATTGATTGTAGTAGGATTTATTTTCTCTTTTTAGCAAGAGTTGTTTTTTTGTTGAGGGTGACAGCCTTGAGGTGATTTTTGCTCCTAGTTTTAGAAAACTTTTATCTATAATACTGTGAACAGGAATGCATTGATTTGATTATAAACAAAGAGTAAGTTATAGAATTTGGGATGACATTTTATTTATTTATGATAATCCCATTTCAAAAACTAACGAGGACCTAAGACATAACACTAGTTACTTTGAGGCTCGTAAAATAAGCTGGTTCTTGGGCAATGCAGGGCCGGTGACTACCAGAGGTATCTGCTTAAGTCGTACAGGCAAGGCTAATTGTGTAAATTAGGTTGAAACTGATCCCCTTGTTGTTTGAGGACTGCAGAGTGTGGTAAATAGATCCAATTCTGAAGCGGTTCACTCCTGCAGTGGGAGTGGGTGCAGCAAGGTTGCAGGGGCTTGGGTTTTTCATCACTGGCGTGTTTAATAAAAAATAAATAAATAAATAAAAGTGGTTTCTGGGTGAGACAGGTAGACGGGTAAGGTAGAAGGGAAGATAAAGGGATTTAAAAGTTGAGTTGTTCTCAAATTCACTAAGAATGCGAAGGCCGTGACTTCAGGCATCTTGCAAGGGCCAGAATAGTATGTGGAGGACTGGCAGGACTGTTGGAAGGATTTGCCTGTAATTTATACTATCAGCAGTTTGTTCAGCATGCCACTCATCTGTTTAGATTTAGCATGAATCTGTGTTTTCTGGCTGAGTGGTGTACATCTTTGGAGGCTAGGTTTACACATGCATATCAGTTTCTTCAGATGTCTCCTCATATTTTGGTCTATTCTCATAGGTAGTTGTTTTTTTTTTTTTAGTCGCGATGATGGTACCTCGCTGTTGTGCTTACTTTCTTGAGGTGAAGTGATGGTTATTTTTGCAGGCTGGGGTGTGAGTCTAGAACAGGCAGATGCTGTGCATGTGTGGGAGGTCGTAACACCTGGTCTAGATTTCACCTCGTATGTAAGTCTAGTTAGATAAAATGGTGGCTTTCTGACAACTAGTGGCACTTCCTCCATGACAGCAGTTGAGCAATAATGAGACATTTGACTTTAGACAATATACGGAGGGCAAATCGTGCTAATGCAGAACCTTTAGTTTGGTAGCAGCAGAAACCTGGAGGGGGTGTTGTTGTTGTGTGATATTCAGTCTGTACCATACCTCCAAGTGTACAGATTTTCACAGAATGTTGCCTCATAATATCGGTCCATTTTAATGAATTTGTCTGCTAATTACTGGCATATTAAGGACTAAATTTAAAAAATGACAGACATGGGATCCATACAATCAGTTGTATTACTTTGCAATAGGCCAGTGTCATAGTTATTGATTTGTTGCCAATCGATTTGAACAATATCTATGGTAATGGCAGTACTCAGCTACAGATTTCGTTAAGGATTTTATTTTTGTACAGGGGTTCACGTTGCATGGAAACTGTTGGTGGGGGGGGGGCTACCCATATCTAGAAGGGGGAGGTTAGACAGCTCGTGGTGTCTGTAGCTTATGACACTAGAGCAATTAACTGTTTTACTTAGGTGGTAGCAGAAATTTTGTCCTTACATTTTAAAGAATATATTTGGACTGGGCAATGGGACCCCCTCCCCTTTCAATCCTATACACTGGTATTATAAAAAGAATAAATAAATAGAAAGATACATTTACAGGGCTCCAGTATCTTTCACGTGTGAAACATCGTTGTGTGTTTGGTGGTGGTACATTCTTTCCTGGGTTGGCAGGATAGGCTGTCTTTGAAGATGTCGTTGAATGTGCGTTATGTATTTTATATGATTTACATCCTTTTTCTTTCTTGCAGATGGGGGTTTTGGAACGCTGCTGCTATAATTTGGAATAGGTGGGTATAAGGTGGAGCCTTCTCTTTACATTTTAGAAGATTTACTTTTGCCCTTTTCTTTGTAGTTGGTGGTGTTATGAGTACCAGTTGTGGAGATACACAGTGAGTTCACAGATGATGGAAGCAGTGGCGAGCAAGGAGGTTACACATGGGGAGCTCAAGTGGGCAAGAGTTACTGGCTGAAGTAAGTGGATTTCAAAGGCGACTTTGGTAGAGGATTTACATTGCTAGCTAGAGAAGGACAGGCATTTGAGTTTTTGATTTCAAGGTTAATCTGTTTTACTAACCGTTTTAGTATGTTAGATCAGTGTTGGAAAGTTGTCCCTGCTTTTGGGCATTTGCATTCAATAGTAAAGGGAGCAACAGCCATTTGGCCATAGGTAAGAGTTTGGGTTCCTGCAGTTGGCTTGATGAGGTTACAAGTAATTTATTTTATTTAGTGCTCATTAAGGCATGTCACTGAGGATGGGGTTCAGGTAGGTGGGGTGTAGTGACAGCAATCTTAGGATCATAGGAAGTTATTCGATTACTGGCTCTGGGGTGATTACAAGCTAGACGAGTTTGGCTCTTAGTTATGCAGGTAGCACCTGTCACTCTTGTCCAAGGGGATATGATTTATAACATTAAAAAAAAGGGGGAGGGCTGGTCCAATACTTTGGTACAGAGTTTTGGCAAAAGCTTGATGGGGGTGACAGAAGTTTTGTCAGTGCCTCCATGTTAAGTCATTCTTGGTATGTGTGCACATAGAATTTATTGTTTTTCTTTTCTTTACAGTTTGCTGAAGTGCAGAAGGCATCATGCAGTGGCCTGAAAAGTGGATCTGAAAGGTGATGCTTTTTGATAGGTAAGATGTTCTTGCCACTGGAATGGGGCACGAGGGTCTGAGTAATCACCTTATTAAGACATGTTAGAGCACTGTTTTCAACTAGTGTGGGAGCTGAGCATTGCGTTGGTATGGGCGGCAAGTAAAGACGAGATAGATGAGGGGCCATGGTAAAACTTTTGGGGACGGTTTATGGATAGTGTAAAGATCTCACAGGAGGAGTAGAGTCACAACATTCACAGGAGTACAGGAACTTATTAGGCTAAAGCCTTATGGCTCTTGCAAGCCAACAGTGTTCAACTCTTGCTTTCAGGAGCTTGGAACTTTGGGTTGATTATAGTTACTCATCCAGTTGTTAAACTGTAGTTGGGGGAAAGGCCAATGATGTGTTTGACAGGATGCTAGAGTTTGTTCCTAATGGGTGGTATCTTCGGGTGACAAATTTGTCCCTTGAGTAGGTAGTGGTAATATCACATAGCAGGTTAAGGTTTTACAGAGTAGCACAAGGATCATTTCACTTGTGGTTTGGGTGAATTTTGTACGTAGGGTTTTAGGAAGTAGGTTAGGTAGGTGGCTGTATTGGGGTAATTTTAGAAACTGGGTGAGTTATTTACACGGGAGCAAGAAGGTTTAAATGAAGCTTGGTTGGAGGATATGGCAGCCATAGGTCAGGTCTTAATGCCTTACTAGAGGTATAGGTAACATAAGGGAAGAGAGTCTTTGAGGGGAAAGGCCAAGGACAAGCAGTGGTTAAGGATGGTTAGTAGTTTGAGTGTTCTAGCTAGGACGGTTGCTAGGAAGAAGTGAGTGGGGTGGGGGGGGTTGAGGTTCTGAGTGGGGTGTCTTGGAGTTCTAGTCCGAATTGTCATTTGGTAATGAGTGAATTGGGGGTGATTGGGGTGCTGGTTTTCTGGCACTTAGTGTTAGGTTATTAAAGGTTTGCAGTTAGAATATGCTTTACAGTAATCGGATTACTGCACATTCAGAACTGGGTAGTTTGCTGGGCATAGGCAAGTTTTCAGGAACTAGGTCAAGGGGTGCTGGTTTTCTGGCACTTAGTGTTAGGTCATTAAAGTTTTGCAATTAGACTATGCTCTACAGTAATCGGGTTACTGCACATCCAGAAATGGGTAGTTTGGTGGGCTAAGGTGATAGGCTACAGTTGACAGGGTCCTGGGTTTGAGACTTGGTACCAGTTTTCTTTGACTGGGTGTTGATTTGAGTTCAAGGGGTCGTAGTCTGTGTTTTTTGTTGTGGCTATAGGTTGTCATTCCGTTCAGGTTGTGCCATGATTCGTGCTTTGAAGAAAGCAGTCTATCTGGAGTGTTTCTCCCCTGGCCTCCGCTGAAAACAGGCTCTGTGGAACCTAGTCGGACATTCCTGGTCAACAAATGTTAAATAAAATAAATAAATAAATAAAAGTGTATGTATTCACTTGGAGTGGGTGTTCTGCTGGTATAGTGGGGTTACAGGTAATCCTACTTTATTTAGTTTCATTAGGGCGTGTTTCAGAGATGGTATGTTAAGGTGGGTTTATGACAGGATTCTAAGTGCTTCACAGATGATGGGTACACCGAATGATGTTTGGCTTAACCCTTCCCTTTATGGGAGGTATTTGGTTGAACAATTTTGGTAAGAAGGGAGAGGGAACAGCCTGATCAGGCTGCTTGGTGGAGAAGAGGGACAGGCTTGCCCTCTTCTGTTCCACCTCTGGTGTCTGGATGTTCATTTCAAGGATCTGGGGAAAGGAAAATAATTAGTTGGAGGAAGCTTGCTGAATAGATAAGTAAGCTGAGGTAAGGATGCTGCTTATTTGGTTGAAGGTAATTCAATAAATGGTGTATGAAGTGAGATGGGATGCTGCTTCATAAGTAAAGTAAGCGAGCAGAGGTATGGACCCTGCTTACTGGGCAGGGTGAGTAGGTACGCTGTCCTGATTAACATTACAAGGATGGTGCTTCATAAGTAAAGTAAGTGAGCAGAGGTATGGACGCTGCTTACTCGGGCAGGGTGATTAGGTACACTGCCCTGATTAACATTACAAGGATGTTATGCTGTGTTTAGAATCAACTATATTATGGATAGTTGTAATTAATGAATTTGGTGAACAGAGCTATGTTATGGAAGTTTAATAAAGGTCGTCAAATGTCATTTGGTGTGATGTGTTTACTGAAGGGGACCGGGACAAATGAGGTTTGGTAACAAACCAAGTTGTCCCAGGACATCTTCATGAGGGGTTAGGTTGATATTAGTGGGAGTTAAGTGGGTTGCGGAGGTGAAATGGTTAAGTGGAGGCAGGGATGGTTGGGAGGAAATGAGATAAGGTTGGGGAGGGGCTTAAGAGGTTAGACAAGTGTAGCTGGGGAAGCAATCACGTTTTGGCATGAACTTGCTACTCACTCACCCTCCCCTTTTCATTGGTGGGTTGGGGGGATTGGGGTTTTATCAGTCAGGGTAGGTGGAGAAGAGGGACAGGCTTGCCCTCTTCTGTTCCCCCCTGATGTCTGGATGTTATTTTAAGGATGTGGGGAAAGGAAAATAATTAGTTAGAGGAAGCTTGCTGAATAGATAAGCAAGCTGAGGTAAGGTTGCTGCTAATTTGGTGGAAGGTAATTCAATGAATGGTGTATGAAGTGAGATGGGACGCTGCTTCATAAATAAAGTAAGCGAGCAGAGGTATGGACCCTGCTTACTGGGAAGGGTGAGTAGGTATGCTGTCCTGATTAACATTACAAGGATGGTGTTTCATAAGTAAAGTAAGCGAGCAGAGGTATGGATGCTGTTTACTGGGGCAGGGTGAGTAGGTACACTGCCCTGATTAACATTACAAGGATGTTATGCTGTGTTTAGAATCAACTATATTATGATTAGTTGTAATTAATGAATTTGGTGAACAAAGCTATGTTATGAAAGTTTAATAAAGGTCGTCAAATGTCATTTGGTGTGATGTTTTTATTGAAGGGGACTGGGACAATTGTAAGTTAGATCTTGAATGATGAAAGTACATGCTGTAGGGCTCACATGTGAGAAAGAAATGTTGTTGTTGTTGTATCTTTTGGCTTTTCCCGGTTAGGGGTCGCCACAGCGGAACTCCGGTCCGCTAATGATTAGCAGTAGATTTTTACATGCCGAGTTTCCAGCTCTGACACACAACCTTCAACGAAGGTATGCCTATTGACACATGGCTCCACACAGAAGACGCTTTAGCTGAGAATCGAACAGCACAACGTCTTACTGTGAGGCGACAACGCTACCGCAGCACCACCACCGCAGTCCATGTGAGAACTAAATGTGATAATTATAATTCACATCTAAAAGTTTCTAGGATAACGATTCAGGTTGCAAAAATATATATCTAGCCAAATTGCTTCAACATGTGTTGTAAAGATATAGTTACAGAGTAAGTACTGGATTAACACACTGCAGGGTTACAACACAATGAACCTATATTCATAAAAAGTGTGACCATTTGCTTGGTGTTTAATATTTTTATATTTATTTTCTGGCTAGTATGAAGGTTAAGGAGATTGAGATGGAAAAGAAATAAAACCCAGCCATGAGGACCACTGTATAGGATTACAGCTGAGCAAACGATGTGAAGATAAGAATTTAACAGGCCAAAGTTTTACAAAATTGGAGGAAAGCATTTCAGTAGACTGGATATGAATATAATTATTGTTGCAGATTAAAGGGGATCAAGGCAAAGAAGGAAATCAGTATCATTCATTAAGTAAGCGAAAAATAGTGACTAAGAACAAACAAACGAAACTGGGAGAGTGGTGAAAAAGTAAGGTCACTGATTTTGAATTCTTGTAAAATGTCACAAAACTCTGAAATCAGCCTTATCAGAGTACTGGAAAAGTATATGTTTCATTGAATTTAGCTTTTTAGCTAGAACACTGATTCAGCATGACTTGTATTTTTTTGCAGAATAATTACCAGTAAGACCAGTTTGCTTTATTTGGTGATCTATACTTAGAGTCACTTTTAAGTAGAGTCACTTTTAGGGCAGCCACGGTGGGGTAGTGGTTAGCAATGTCACCTCACAGCAAGAGGTTCTCCAGTTCAATTCTCAGCTGGGGTGCCTTCTGTGCAGAGTCTGCATGTCCTCCCTGTGGTTGCATGGGTTTTCTCCAGGTGCTCCGGTTTCATCCCAAAGACATGCAGTAGGTGGATTGGACACTCTAAATTGGCCCTAGGTGTGAGTGCATATGTGTGTGCCTTCTATGGAAGGTTGGGTGCCAGGCTGGCAACTTAACACTATAAAACTCCACTGCCAATCAAGAGCAGGCAGGTGATCCACTGTGATGACCCCTAACCAGGAAAAGTCAGAAGAAGACTTACAGTCACTTTTGATTATGTTTGTACTTAATACAAAGAAGTGCCAGAATCTTGTAATACAGTCAAAGCAATGATAAAATAATCACATTTATTAAGCCTGGATATAATTCATGATTATGAAAATGGAACTGTATTTTTTATTAAATGAAACTCAGTCTCACTGAGAATGTGGCTTATGGGGAGTCAAATGGAAAGGAATGTGTGGGCCAGGAAAATGCCAACAGAGTGCATCAAGAAGGCCAAGTCAAGCCAAGAAGGTATTATTGTGAAAATGGCTATTAATAGGATTAAACGAGAAAAGAAAGTCTTCATTGGCTATATCTGAAGAGGAAGAATAGAAATAGGGAAATGTGTAATTTGCTACACGATGCTCTTGGTCTGTTAAGACTGCAGGAGCTATGGCTAAGCTGCTGGAGCTATTGGTAAGTGTAGTGTTTGGCCACTATAGATTTTTGGCAAGGTGGCAAGGGGTCGACAGCCATGTTGATGGTGACTTTCAGCTAGGCAGTCACATGACAGGATTCCTGAAAACTTGAATAATTGAATAGACTTGCCAACAAAACATAGTTAACAAGTCAAGTATCAGGCTAACCAAATGTTTCCAGGAGTCCAAATTCTGCAAAGAAGTAGCATGTACAGTGGAGAGCTATGCAATGACAGCTGTCCAATGGGAAAGTGTGCAAAAGCTGCAATAGAGCAGGAAATGAGGTTACAGTATGTGGAAAAAGTTATCCTTTTTCCTAAGGTATAGTGGCTTATATAGTTATTTATATTAAAAGATGGTATAGCAGGGAAATTTGCCAAGCTTCCAGCAATCTTCAATAAATCCTGTTTCTAACAGTGTACTTCAGAAAAACAGCATTTGCATTCCTGCCCTTGAAACTCATTCTCTTAGCCCCAATTTTACAGTTTTGCATGCTGTTTTATTGCTTGTACAATTCCTGGGGAGGACCTCTTAATTGTCATACTGGTGAAATGATTATTTTGCTTGCTTTCTACCATATAATGTTCCATCCTACATGGATTTCTGCTCAGACCTCTGCACGTTGTATTCACTTTAATTACTAAGAGAGACAGGCTTGATGCAGCTTTTCCAGGGTGAGAAGTTATTACATACGTGAAGCCGTTCCATTTCATCTCTACAAAACCATTGCTAGAAACGTCCAAGCTCTCAAAGTAATCACTACGGACATAACGCTGAACCTCAGACTTGTGCAAGCCACTTGTATGACTAACACATGGTTGTGCTTCTGTTCCAAGTTGGGAATTAACTGGAAGGCTAACTGTCAAGTGATTAAATCAAGAGATGAGACTGAGTAAACAATAAATGTATATCTAATTTAGTTATCTTTTCATAAGTGGGTTATCTTGTTGGGTAACGTGCATTTTCTTTCAAGACACAGGCGAAAACATGAATACTATTACAACAAAAAAAGCAAAATGCCAAGCAAGCAGCATTATGCAATAAAACATTTATTGCAACTGTAGTGTCACTAGCAGAAGGTAATGATGCTGAAGAGGAGTTTGATAAACCAATGCCACAGGAACATACAATAAATGTCTTGGTGTGAGTCTAAATCATAACCTTACAGTCTAAATGGTAATTAGTACTTCAGTAACTAATCAAAAATGATGGATTAATGAATAAGCAACTAAGTAATTATACAAATAAATAATAAAATATTAGATTATTAGATAGAAAAAGAAGTAGCAGATAAGTTAGGACAGTAGAAGACAGGAAAGTGTAGGACAGATGATCAATATAATATGTGGTAGCACTGCTGTGGTGGTGCTGCGGTAGCGTTGTCGCCTCACAATAAGACGTCCTGTTCCATTCTCAGCTAAAGCGTCTTCTGTGTGGAGACATGCATGAATGGGCGTACCTTCGTTGAAGGTTGTACGTCAGGGCTGGTAACTCGGTACGTAAAAATCTACTGCCAATCATTAGTGACCCCTAACCAGGAAAAGCCGAAAGATACAACAACAGAGAATAATTCAGTGGAGGCAAGTAGTTAGCATAAGTCAAAAAAGTAACAGTTAACACATCAGAGATTAATATTTGATGTCAGACTAATATTTGGCAGCAGTAATAAGTAAAGACCATAGTTACAATTTTTAGTTCATATTTTTAGAGTTCTTCTCAAAATTAGAGACTGTTAGGTGGTAAGTAAAAAAGGTGCACTTTTGCCTAACAGTACAAAATAGAGTGATGTAAGATAAGGCACTAGGTAAATAAATATAAATCCATCTGGGTGAGATCATCACAATACAGTGAACTTAATAACTGTATAGGATACCAGTCTAGGTCAAAATTATCCCACAAGGACACTGTCAGTGTCTTTAGCAAGTAAACTGCAAATACATCTGGTGAATATATGATGGGTGAAGATGAGCAAATAGAAAACTGTAAAAAAGTCACTCTTTTGAATACCATTTGCAGTACGTTTGTGTAAATATTTTACTGCTCACCTCTTTTTCTACAAAACAGCTAGTTGAAAGTTCCTTATTCCCCTCAAGGTATGTGGGCTCATATCCCTGTCCATACACTGTAGCCCAATATTAGGAATACATCACTGTTGATATACTATCCTTCAGATGAGATGTTAAACCAAAACTTCATCTGCCCATTCTAGTGGTTGCTAAGGAGCGTGCTACAATGTCTGAGTGCATAAAGATGCCAACAGAAGACTGATATTGCAGCATACGTAAAGCTTTTCAGTGTTGCATCTAGTCCTCTGTGCAGATGACCCCCTCTCCTTTCACTTTTAGACTTCTCTGTTTTGATGTTCTACTGCCATACCACTTTTATCTGAAGAAGTACTTCCTCATATCTATTCTACACTGAGCTATGCCCCCTGACTGTTATGTTTTTTTCCTTCTCCCATCTCTCCCATTCATTTCAGTCCCACTCACAATCTCCCTTATGATACAGTGCATCCATATCATATCTTTTCACCTTTAGTAAGGACATTCTCAAGTCTCTCAGTCACTGTTTGTAGCTCTTTACTTACTGTTGCCTCATTATTGAATTTTTTTTTGCGCCCTTAACATGAAACTAATCATCTTTCCCTTATATGGTCTTCTGAACTATATCCAGTAGTCCAGATGAGGTCAATGCTGTATATAGAGGAATGGTGACCCCTGCATCTCAAGACCCTCTCTCCCTAAAGTGTATCAAAATGTGTATTATACCATGACCCCCCCAAAACGTGCACGCTGATTGGCCAGCGTGCCCGTTGTAAATCGAGTTATACTAATGGAAAAAGGTCCGGTCGCCCGGACTTTTTTCCATTAGTATAACTCGTTTAAAACTGTCTCGCTATGTTAAAGGGGTTTAACCTAGCGAGACAGCTTTTAAAAAGCAACGGAGAAAGCAAGATCTCCGCTTTTTAGTTTTTATAGCTATGTTAAATGAGTTTAACATAGCGAGACAGTTTTAAAATAAGCAACGGACATCTCTGTTGCTTATTTTAAAACTGTCTCGCTATGTTAAACTCATTTAACATAGCAAAACACTAAAAAAAGCAACGGAGATCATGCTTTCTCCGTTGCTTTTGCCCACAGCTCTGATGTACTGCACAGGCGCGCAGTAAATCAGAACTGCCGCGGATGCCAGACATCTGCGGAAGGGCAGTAAACAGGCATTATACTATGCCATTATTTAAGAAAAGTAATAGTTTCTTTTCTTAAATAATGTCATGGTATAATAGCAATAACCCACTTCTGGGTGTGGGTAATGCTAAATTTACCCACGCCAACCATGGGTAAATTTAGCATTACCCACACCCAGGCGTGGGTTATTGCTATAAGATCCTATAGCACTTTTTCAGCTGTGAGTATGGGAACTTAAATTCTAGGGTGGTCAGATTTGTATATTTACTGCAAATGCTGTTTCAGGCCATGACTGAAAATGTTTCATTCTATCAAAGCATCCATTTGGCCACTAAATAAATAAATAAACAAACAAATAAATAAGCAGATGAATAAATGTGTGTATCAGATGCAAGTGGTGTTTCTGAAAGATTCCAATTCCAGATGCAAACTAGAGGAAAAATTAAGTACTTGCTTGGTTGTTGCCATAGTGATCAATCTGGAATAGCAAATAACAGGACTGTACTATTGCACATAGTCTGCTGACCAGTCAGTAGTTCAGTGTTGACAGAAGGTGGGAAGGGGGTGGTGCCTTGTTTATGTTATTGAAGTGATGCTGTGTGCCTGTCAGAGTGATGAAAAACATAGTGAGGAAAAAGGAAATTTTGCAATAGGAGAAAGAAGTACTGAACTTCAGAAGAAACACTGGACAGTCAGTACCCGACACAGCTGCAGTCTGTTTGTTAGATGTTTGATTATCTGCAACTTTGGTGAGTAACTTGAAAAACAGATTAATTGTTTTTGTTTACTGCATTAATTCTACATAACATGGATATTATTTTGTTGTTTTTATGGCTTCCTTATTACCTGGAGACCAATATTTTATTGCAAAGAATTAATAATTTAGGCTTCAGGCTATGAGGCACAAAGGATGGTAGTACCTGTTGAGTTCTGTATGCAAGCATTATGACCATAAAGCATGTCAAATGCAACTTTAACACACAGCAGAAGCAAGAAATTAAACACTCAAGTTTGTTAATCCAACCATGTTTTGTGCCTGCTACACTTGGAAAATAAAAGAATAAGGACCCTACTGTAAATTAAGTGCTGCTTCTAACTTTGACTGTTCTGAATAAAAGAATAACTATAAATAATAAACAAACATATTATTCAGATAAATACCCTATTTTCTTCAGGAAAAAAGTAAATGCTTTATATCTCGTAATTTAAAAGATTACAGTTAATATACACTGAAGTGGGTGTGTTTGAGAGAAAGAGCACACAGAATTAATGCTAAGAGGTGCTAACAAACTGCTTTCTGAAGTCCAGGTTTTGATTCCAACAGCTTCCATTTACCTACTGTGTGAATCTTAACATATCATTTAACCAAACAGTGCTCCCTAGATGAGCCTGAAAGCAGTGGATTAGTACTCTGCACTCTGCCCTGGTAAATAATATACCTAAATATTTACCAGGGTCAGGATCAACCAGGGAGTTCTATCTGGAATCAAATTCCTGGACTGAACGGGAGGGAACACTAATCAAGACAGATCTTTTTCAGGTTCATCCAGGGAGCACTGTCTGGAGTCAAACCAAAGCAGTTTGTTAGCAGTTCATATGGAAAAGTGCACTACCCTATGATCTGCTCTGTTAAGGGCAAACGTGCTCATCTATTTAATACATTTTATTTTTTGATAAAGTATAACTTCCTAAACAAGTTATAACTGCTTGATTACTTTGACGTTTCGGCTGTGACTGGTTACATTTCATGTTCATTTTTCTTGATTTTAAGGAATCTCAATTAAATGCATTGCTGATGAGGTAACACTTTTCTCTGTATTTTTATGCACTCACACACACACACACACACACACACACACACACACACACACACACACACACACACACACACACACACACACACACACACACACACACACACACACATACACAAACACACATATATATATATGTGTGTGTGTGTGTGTCTGTGTGTATTTTATATATATATATATATATATATATATATATATATATATATATATATATATATATATATATAGTGTTTGTGTGGGTCCACTTGCATGGGTCTCCTTATTATATGACAATATCAGCCTATCTACCAGAATACATTGACACACTACTAAGCAACAGCTTTGGTGCAGGGAAAATATAACTTTAAAATTAAAGGAAAAAAAAATGTTTTTGTTTTGTAGTGGGGGGGGCTGGACTTCAAGGGAAGAGCACTGATTCACATGACCCTTTTTCTGGCTCAGGCAGCCAGCACTGACTGAAAGTAAATGCTGGGCTTCAGGAAGCATTTTATTAGCAGCTAATAGCATTAATCACCTGTGTCATCAGCCCCCCACCCCACAATATTATATTTATCTTGTCTGCCAGGTAAACCTAAATGAGCGTGATCAACTGTTGAGTAGATATTACTGAGCTGTTATACATGATATTCTTGAGAACATCTCTAATGCTGCAAAATTAGTAAAATTGCTTTAATTTCTTTGTAAAATTTTACCAGCTGCACATATATTTTCCAGTGCTGCAGATGACAGTTTAAAATAAGTACTTCTGGCTAAAAATTAGATTCTTTAGAAAATATTCATCCTTTCCAGATGTCACTGCTGCACATGCTCTGGATTACTAGATGCAATATGGTATGTAATGTGGGTTATGCATCATTTTTCTTTTTTTTATTACTACATAATAAACTGAAGAACTGGTGACTAGTGTAGTGTGCAGAGCAAGTCTCCAAATCTAAGTAGGAATCCAAACAGAGATAAAACAAACAAAGTACCTTTGACCTTACTGGACAAGGACTTCATCAGAATAAATTCAAACAAGCCTAAAATATAGTTAAATACTATTTTCAAACCAGACATCACGTGCTTATTGGCTGAATACCAAATAGTTTAATTAGTTTAGTTGAGTTAAACCTCACTTACTAACTCCTCTTCTTAAGAAATTACTACTGATAGTCTATTTGCAAATGACATTGGTTTAAACTGTTCAAATCCTTAAACCTTTTGTGGACATCCCGACTAGTTGAAAAACGGGTTCAAAAGAAAATAATATGTACAGACAAAAACCCATCAAATCAGGAGAAACCACAAGATGTTAAGCATTCTGTTGTTAGCTAAGAAAGACATTTTGCACCCATTTTATAATCACATTGTACATAATTTCAATACAGGCTTATTACTAATATGGTCATTCAAACCTGGGGGGGGGGGGGGGTTAAAAACATTATGTTGAAATTGCAATAAAAGTTCTTTATATTCCAACTGGCTTTCTGAGTCCCCTTCCCTGGGATCAATGTCAACTAGTTCTAAAATTCAAAATTTAAATTCAGTGTGTGTCATATCCAGTAAGGTATGTTTAAAAAGGGCATTGTTTGCATTTTTGCTGTTGATGCTGTAACAATGCTTGTAAATTCATTTTCTTAATGTTCTTTCTGTTTTTCCTACATAGAATTTATTACATTTTGCACATACAGCTAAGTAAATGAATCCCTTATTCCTGCAATTTCCTCTTTTGTAGTGCACACTTAGTTTTTAAGGCGTCGAGGGTTAGGTGCATAGCATCTAAGATGTACGTATACTGATTATATAAATCGCATTGCTTAGTTCCATGTCCAACCCTAGGGTTGGAGTATAAACCCATCTTGTAGAGGCTTTTCATGTTCTGACCCATTTTAAAAATAAATTTGGGGCTGGGTCCTACAATCTTCCCAAACTGTTTAAGCATATTCCAATTTCTGCTAATAATTTAAGAAAATGAATTTACAAGCATTGTTACAGCATCAACAGCAAAAATACAAACAATGCCCTTTTTAAACATACCTTACTGGATATGACACACACTGAATTTAAATTTGGAATTTTAGGACTAGATGACATTGATCCCAGGGAAGGGGACTGGGAAAACCAGTTGGAATATAAAGAACTTTTATAGTAGTTTTGACTCAATGCTTTTACCCCTCCAGGGTTGACTGACCATATCAGTATTAAGTCTGTACTGAAATGATGTACAGCTAGGTTATAAAATATGTACAAATGTCTTTCTTAGTTAACAACAGCATGCTTAACAACTTGTGGCTTCTTCTGATTTGATGTACTTTTGTCTGTACATATTATTTATCTTTTGAACCTTTTTTTTCAACTAGGTAGGATGTCACAAAAAGTTTAAGGTTTAGAACAGTTTAAACCACTGTCATGTTTGCAAACAGTTTTAATAGTAGTAGTTCTTTAAGAGGGGAGTTAGTGAGGTTTAACTCAATTAAACTAATTCAACTATTTGGTATTCAGCCAATAAACAAGTGATGTCTGGTTTGAAAATAGTATATAACTATATTTTAGGCTTGCTTTAATTATTCTGATGAAGTCCGTGACATGTAAGGATGAAAGCGCTTAATCTTATTGTGAAAATAAAAACTTATTTGTTTTATCTCTGTTTGGATTCCTACTTGGATTTGGAGACCTGCACTGCACAGAACACTAGTCACCATTTTGTCAGGTTATTGATAGCATGTTTGGTGAATGCTGGACCCACTCTTTTGTTTATCACTACATAATACAAACTTATATTTTAATATTTCTCAGAACTTTCATAATAGTCTTTCTTTGAGTCTGCGTCATGCACAGATGCAGATAAAAGCTCAATTTCTTGAATGATGTCACGATGAAAGACTAAAAAACATATTTTGAAGTGTTATACCTCTCAACCTGTAGACACAGAAAACAGAAACATAACCTCTTGAATAGTTGGTACATCCAGCCAAAAATCTGGAAATCTAATTAGCATAAAATGTGACTACCAAATAACACATAACTTTTCTCACTTTCACTAGGAATGTAGGATACTACCTAGAAACACATTTAAACAGAGAGTGTGGCAAACATGTAAAAAAGTGACAGCACAAAATCATTTGCAGACTTCAATGAACTGTACTGCAAACTTCTGCCATACAAGGTCATTTATTTTTACTTCTGAAAAAGGCAGGTGTAAGATGTATATCCTCCTTCTTTAAATTATTGGTGCCACTTCTGTGTTGATCACGCTGAGCTGCATTTCAGTATTCTTCTGTTTTATACGGTACATTGACTTTGCACTGTGAGCTGCAGAGGGAACAAAAAACCAAGACTGCTGTTGGAATTTGGTTGCACAAGTCCAGCAATCTTTACTTTGAATCTAACACTTCTTAATGTTAAGACTCTGGGAGTGTGTGTGTGTGTGTGTGTGTGTGTGTGTGTGTGTGTGTGTGTGTGTGTGTGTGTGTGTTTGTGTGTGCCAGCACGCGCACATTTGTTTGTCAGTGTCTATGTATCTATGTCTATGTGTGAGGAACAGGATGGTGACAATGACAAGATTTGCTGAACAGATAAAACATAAGATAAAATATATTGTGAAAGATTAAAATCCATTTATGTGTGAAAAATTTTGGTACAGATATATTATCTGTTTCTGTTTCTTCACTGTGAAATACTTAAAGAGTATCAGTTGACTTGGTTATATAGGATCAGTAGAGGTAAAACATTATGATCAAGAATTTCATTTCTCATCCCTCATGTGTGATGCTGGCTACTATGTGTAGTGTGGAAAATTCTATTCACTCAGCTTCCATCTCAGTCCTAAAGCAGTTTTTACTGAAACAGTCTGCCATGAATCTATCATAAAAGAAGAACATGTTTTGATTGTAAAATAGATAACTGTTCCTTGGCAATGAATGCAAATATTAAGAGGTTAAATCCACACCTTTTTCTCACATTTTCATTCATGTAATAGTTTTCTCTGCAACTGATTCTTAACTTTAATACTTAATATTAAGCTTTTGTGAACTTCCTGTCTTGAATGATATGTTATATGCTTGTTATATGCTGTGCTATGTTATGTTATGTTAAGTTATGTTATGTTTTATGTAGCTCATTTGGTATAGGGTTTGATTCTGGCAGCATTCTTTTGCCTTCTGTGTGACCTTGAGTAAGTTCCTTAACCAAACAGTGCTTGGAGGTAACTGGGAATTTTGAGTTAGGCTCCTCAACTGGCCCCCTGGACTGCAAGCCTAGTAACGACCTATGAACTTGTGTTATGTTTTTGATATTTTATGCTATGCTATGTTGCTAAGCAATGTTATATTTTTATGTTATGTCATGGTTTAGTATGTTATGTACTATGTAGATTGTTGTGGTTATCTGCTTTAATCAGGAAAAGACAACTTTGTTAAGAACATTTTTCAAAAGAAAAACTTTATTAGGCACCTTTCAGTGATATTAAGCTTGATTCTTGTGATAGAACATGAACAGCAGCATAACATAATGGCTGACATTTACACTAGGCAAACTAGACATTTATGTAAGAAGCCATTTGGACATGCATGCTTTTCCAACATGTATTTATTTTTAAAGTAAAGAAATGTGGTAGCATGTTGTATCTATATGTATGGGTCTACGTCTACATTCTTTGATTGAAATACCATTATTTCGAACAAAGAAAGTACGACCTTACTTTCACGAAAGTGCACTTCAACAAAAGTGCACTTTTGTGTATTCTGGTTCAGTGAACCAGCAATCTAAATAAAACAGAGCACTACAGTGGGGATAAGGGAATATACCTGTTTCCCCACTGTAGTGCGATCTTGGAGTTAGTATATTTAATGTAGCGGGGGTGCAAAGGGGCTTGCCCTCCTGCAAAATGGTGTTTAAAGTTTTATTTTTTATTTCAATTGCCGGTTCACTGAACTGGAATTCGCGAAAGGGCACTTTCGTGGAAGTGCACTTTTGCAAAAAATAAGGTCATACTTTCTTTGGTTGAAATGATGGTATTTTGATCAAAGAAAGTAGACCCATACATATTTATATATCTATCTCTCTATCTCTCTCTCTCTCTCTATATATATATATATATATATATGTGTGTGTGTGTGTGTGTGTGTGTGTGTGTGTGTGTGTGTGTGTGTGTGTGTGTGTATATATTTGATTGCAACATGTTGAACTATATTACTGTGGCCATTTGCTGTTTCACTTTCATTCCAAATCAATGATTCATTATCTACATCGTGGGTGGTGCTGAAAATACTAGAAACCCATGGAAATTTTAAAATGGATGTGATGTTCATGGTGTAAGCAGCATTCAGAGGCCATAATTGGTGATAACATGGCATTAGTATTTTTTAATCCCAGGAGACAAACCAGATATTATGAGCAATGGATGGCTTTGCTTAACTAATGTTGGAATATTTTATTGAGGCTGGTAAGCAACTTGTGTGTTTGTGAAGTAGTGATGAAATACAATATTACCGTCATTATTTATTTTTCTTTTATTATAGTCAGAATGTGAGATGTATATAGCCAACAAAATGAGTATAGTTATTGAGTATAGGGGAGGTGTGTGGATAAAAATGATCCTACTATTGTTTGCACATTACTATAGCTTTGGAGGGCTGATGTTATTTGTGTGAAGCAGGGAAAACTATTTTACTTTAGCTACTCTTTTTGTGAAACATTGGTGAATGAATTACTGTGGCTATTTTAATCACAATGAGATATATAAAGTGTACATAGTCAAAAAAGTGTCTATATAGGGGCTGCCTACAGGTAAAAGTAACCATTTTGTTCTCTACTCAGATTTTTTCAGTTTACTCAGTTTAAATCTGGCTTTGGCATTACTAGTGCACATATGTATTAAGTAAATTGGAATATATTAATGTGGCTGTTGTGTGTTTGAAATACATTGCTATGGTCATTATTTTTTACCACAAACATATGAGATGTAGACAGTCATTAAAGTGGTTATATATGCAAGATATGGGGGCAGCCTGTGTATAAAATGACTGAATTGGAGTTGAGATCAAGTTAGACAGTCATTAATGTTGCACATTGTGAATTTGTGTAAAACAGGTTGGATTACTTTAGTATGAGCATTTTAATCCCAGACAGATATCTGAAGTGTAAACAAAGTGACTACTTTTGATGGATAAATAGGGTTTCTGTGGATACAAGTGATTTATTCCTGCTGCTGTTTGATCACTGTTAAACAATTTAAACAATCACTGATCTGGCTTTGCAGGAAGAATGTCACTTAATGCTCTGCATTTGCTGAAATCAGTGTAAAAGGAACATTGTTATGACTTATAGGAAAAAATGACCAACCTGTGCTGTGTAAATGTCTCAGCAAACAAATAAATCAGAGTAAAGCAGTCCAAAAAAGTGGAATGATGAGATGACACCACGCTCTCAGCATAAAACAAACAATCTTTTATTTTAAAACAACATAATAATCACTTTCACAGCTCTTGCTGCTTCTTCAGATGTAAGTATAAAAATGCAGTCATACACACAACAATTTATACAGAAATCTAGCTAGCAAATCAATCAATTAAGCAACTATGTATTAAAAGAATAAATGTAGTAAAAATTAAAAAATAAATAAATGAAAGATGAACTTAAAATCAACCAATGCACATAAGTGTATGTTTTATGCTGAGAGCCTAGTGTCATCTCATCATTCTACTTTTTTGGATTGTTATGACTTATGTTTGTAGGCATTTGTATTTGCATTTAAGATGTTGCAGTATAGTTAAGAATAACAAATTGGTCATAATTTCTTTCACCTTTCATCGTGGTCAGACATTTTGTTTATTCATTGAGTCATTCATTTATAGTTGTTGACTGGGATAGAGCACTCATGCTATGGGACCATTTTCAGGCTCAGTACAATATGTGTAAGATCAAACCATTAGACCATTGTACACAATATGTGGCTATATTTGTTAATCTGGACAGGATACATGGGATTTCCTCCAATAAATGTGTAGGTAGGCATATATTGTGTGTGTTTTTGTGTAGTTTTGGTGGTTTGGTGTGTGTGTGTGTGTGTGTGTGTGTGTGTGTGTGTGTGTGTGTGTGTGTGTGTGTGTGTGTGTGTGTGTGTGTGCGTGCATGTGGGTTTTAATATTATCAGATTTTAATCAGTGGACACACATACAATATTAGCAGGAACATACATAACTCTTCTCAGTAACAGTTAATTAATTATCTTAGAAAAAGGCACAGAATGTATCACATAATATTTAGACCCTGAGAACTTCTGGAGAAGCAGAGGTCCCCCTCACCTCCAGCTATACAAGTACATTTTGGCACAGGCTTAATAGCAGCTTCCACCCTGGGCTGAACCTATTCTAAAACTAGTCCTGATCAGAAGTGCACACAGTAGGTCATTATAGCCTGTGACAGGGCCTGGGAAGTGTATGGTCATTATTTTTTGATTGTCCTCAGAAGTTTCCACAGAAGAAAACTATAACTTATGTGTGGGCTGAGGACAATGTGGTCAGTATTTATTTAATATTCCTGACCAACAAACAAACATCAGGGGTAAACATCAGGGGTATGCACAAAATGTTATCATAGCTTGTTTAGGGACACTACATGGTTTAGGAGCAACAATTTGGAATATATTGCTGTGATCATCAGCATGCCTATGACTATAATATGTGGATGTGTGTAAGGAGGCATGCTGTATAGAGAGCAACAAATTGAATGTTACTGTAGCAATTTGTTCTTTAACTTTCATTTCAGTCTAACATCAGAGGAAAACACAGACGTTGGCTATTGTTTGGGTGTAGGAGTGAGGGAGCAGGCTATTTCATATGCATGACAACAACTTGAACTGTATGACCACAGGAAAAAAAGATGAACTTCAGTAGAATAAGGACCCTAATGTCAAGTAGTTGTGTGAAAACAGTTTTAATAAAACAACTAAAACACACAAAAACAAATGCGTAATGCTTCCTTCTCTACCAAAATCACTAATGACAATTACTGTTAATTTAAATATTTTTCGCAAGAACACTAGATCACATGGATTCATTATTTTACCAATCCTCTGTTTTTGAATATCATTTAAAATTAACTCATTGTTTTAACCCATATTTGAACAAGAATCAAGTTTAAGTTGCCATTTGTACTCCAAGTAATAAATTCATTCATATTCCCTTCTTTTTCATAACAGACATGTAGCCATGTATACCACCTACTCAGCACACAGGAAAGACTGACAAGACATTTAGGAGCAGAATGTATAAGCATATATATGCAATCAAAACTTAATGCATATAATGTACTTTACACGCATTCTATTCTATGCATTGCGTTTAAGAAGTTTTTATTCTCAGTCTAGATTTCGTTCCATGTAATGTAAAGTGAGGGAGTAGGGATGATTTTCTTGATTATTTAGAATATGAATGGCAAGTTAAGTTTGACAGAAGATATAGATTAAATAAATCAGTTAACTTTAAATAAAACTGAGAAAAAATGAGAATTGGTAAAAATTAATTTGTATGACTGCTGCACAGTCATTGTTAGCCCGAGGAAATATTAAATTCTCAATTATTTTAGTACAGATAAAAGTGCTTACTTATTTGTATTAATCTGTTTTAGTTGCTTTTGTTAAAGATAATTTTATTTGATTACTTAGCATTGATGTGTTCTCTCTTTTGGCACTCATCCTGTTTTCCTATGGTTATTCATTTACATATGGATTTTGTGGCAGCTTACTCTTTTGTTTTGAACTTGGAATATATGATCTGGCCATATATTCTTTTACTTTTATCCCAGTCTGACACCAGTGGGGTACATAGAATGTGAATATTTATTTATTTTTGGGTGGGGTAGGGATAGGGAGGCAGGCACTATTATCCAGATTGTTGCCTCTTATTTTAAGTCTGTCCTTCATAAAATTTATGATTTTCTGGCAAATCAGGGAGGACTAAATCACTAAATAATGAAATACATTTTAGTTTTGGACTTTGTTTCCTTCAGGAAATGCATGCTAACACAGATCCTGTTATTGTAACAACTTTCTAAGTTTATAAGAGGAATATTTAAAATCTAATCAAGCAAAGAAGTAAGTATGTTACTGCGAATAAATGTCCTTAAGCACAAGTGAAAGTAAATAAATAGTGCAAAGGATGACACACGGCAGCACAGAGTAAAGTAAAATATATATAAACTTTAATAGTAAGTGCTTTCACACCCAAGAGATGCTGCTTCTTCAGACCATTTGAAAAGAGCACAATACAGCATTTAAATACAAAGACCAATAATCATCAATTAAGTCAATAAAGACTCAACCTATCAGACTACAACTCATTATACTATTATAAACATCCTATTAAAACATTTGTAAGGTAGCTGTAGAAATATACATATCTATTTAAACCTAAAAATAATAGATCACATGCATACAATATAAAAATACAAAAATATATAAAAAATATAAAAAAAATCATCATAAGGTGCTTGCTTTTAAATACGGTTAAAGGGGAACCTTACCATTTAGTCCAGGAGATTTATCTGCACACAATTTTATAATACAATTTACCTCATGTCTTTCTGTCAAATTATTAAAATTACCTAGATGTGGATTTTCTACCAAACATTCAATAACCATAAAGGTAAAAACATGCCCTTCTCCAAATTCATTGTTATGTTTAGCTAAAGTACTCCTATCAGCATCACATTTATTTATAGCTGTCAGATGTTCTCTTATCTGTTCACATATTGAATGGTTGGTTTCCCTTCATAAAAAGAGCTACATGCCCTGCAGATGGCTAAGTAAATAACATTCCTAGATGAACAAGTAGCTGTCACCTTAAACTTAAAAACCTTCTACAAAACAGGGTGTAAAAAAGTGTTACTAGTATTCAATACATTGCAGAAATTACAACCTCCACATAGAACAGTGCCTCTTCTTTGTACTGGCATGTCTTGCCTACTTGAATCATAACATAAGAGCCAGTTTAGATTTTTCTTATTCTTATAATGAAAGCATGGATAGTCACCAACAATATCTTTCAGCTTATCATCAGATAATAAAATAGACACATGATTTCTAATAAATTGTCTAATAGTATTAATATCATTGGAATACTGTAAACCTATTGATACAGAAGATTTCTGTCAAGAAGGGTTTGTATAAAAAGTATGTGATGTAACAGACTCCAAAAAATAGGGCTTAGCTCTATTCTTCCTCAGAAGTCTCACTTGATTAACCATCATTTTAAATTCAGTGGGTTTATATGTGTACTTTAACAAATCATTCTCAAACTTATTTAAATCCAGATCAAATTTAATGGTATCATCATTTAATCTAGAAATGCACACTGACTACCCCTTCAGAATGTTTCTGTAAAATATGGGGTATGCATGCTGTCGCTATGTAAAATATTAAGTCCAGTACTAAAACAACTATCTATATATTATCACATCTAAAATTTCCATCTCAGATCCGGAATAATTATAAGTGAACCATAAATAATCAGTACTCTGTTGCAAGAATCCAATAAACACATTTAGCATTTCAGCAGAGCCTGTCTAAAGCCAAAAGACCTCATCGACAAACAGATTATAAAAGCTAATCAAAGCAACAAATTTGCAATGATTTAAAATCTTACTTTCCTCCCAATTTGCTAAGACAATATTGGCATAGCTTCTGGCACAAAGTGTGCCCTTAGCTATGCCTTGTCTTTGAATATAACAAGAGTTGTCAAATAAAAAATAATTATTATCAAGGATTAACTCTTAAGAGCATACAGATCAAATTGATTCTGTTCACATCATATTGACTTTTATTACATAAATTTACATAAATACAATTTAACAGCATGCAAACCTTGGTCATGATGAATTACTGTAAGAAGGGAGTTAACATCTAATGAAACTAATAAACAATTTTGTTATACAGAGGCATTCATACTACTTGTTTGAGCATATAAATCCTTAAGAAGCTGTCTAGTATCTTGTAAGACAAAAGGAGAAAGGTCTAGCACAGATCGTAACACTTTTTTTGATAAAAATTGATAATGGCTCCCTGAGCCAGCCCTGTCCTGAAACTATAGGTCTCATTGGGGGGTCTAATACTGTCTTTATGGATGTTTGCTTGACCATATAACATTGGTACTATTGGAAATTTCACAGAAAAATAGTTGAACAAATCATGTGAAATTATATTACTCAACAGACAGCCATATAAAGACCTGTATACTGAACCACACATTTTTTCAGTATCAGAGAATGATATAATCTTATACAGTTCTCTTTCACTCAGCATATCATGCATAGCATCTAAATAAAAATGTTTGTCCGTGACAACTATTCCCCTGCCTTTAGCGGTAGGGCAAATAGAAAGACTAGTATCTTGTTGTAAAGACTGCAAAGCAGTATATTCATCTCTGCTTAAGTTGTTAAACTTCTTGTTTTTTCATTTTGCATTGAATGCCTGTGATAAATCATATACACATACATTTCAGAAAGTTTCAAGAGCAGGGCATAACATAGGTAAATAGATACTAGATTTTTTAAAAGGAAACCGATTGGAATCACCTGTAAACATAGTCTTCAGCATAACATTGCGTGCGAACAAGTTTACACCCAAAATAGTTAAAACACAATCTATGCCAGAAGCTGGAATAAAATATAAGCCTCTTTCTAATACTGATGTCTGATATTCTGTTAATTGTTTGAATGATATGTTAAAAATCAATGTTTCTGATGTGGCTCCCACATCCATTTGATGTCCTGGTAGGAGCCTCAATCTGCTGATGGCAGAAGAAGAAGCACTTACCATTAAAGTTTATATATTTTTTATTTTATGTTGTGCTGCTGTGTGTCATCCTTTGCACAATTTATTTACTTTCATTTGATAATATTTAAAATCTGTCCCTAGTTTTGAGCCTTTGTCTCCCCCCCAATTATTTTTGCTTTGTCTGCATTTCTTGCACTAAGAGGTTGAGACATATGACTGGGGAACAGTTATATAATCAGCTTTGACTATTAAGCTTTGGACATTGCTAATTTCTTAACTGAAAGAAAAAAAATAATGGCTTTCATTCCTTAGTCATAAGTTTTGTTCAAGCCATCGTTGTATTAAAATGTTGGAAATAAACTCTAAATGTCCCCTCAAAACATATAGAACCTCCTGAATTGGGGGTCTAGCAACTCCCAGTTTCCAGCTTAATTTATTTATTTCCTTCTTAGTTGTTATAGTTCAATCTTAGCTAGTTAGGATGTATTGAAAACTTGGAGGGAAAAACTTAAAGTGTATGAGAAAGTGTGAAACAAATGAACAAGGTAGTCTTGGTGAATGGTGTGGAAAAGCCAGGATGACGAGAAACCAGAGGGGCACTGGATAGTTCTGGGAGTTAAATGTGCAACAGGGGAGTATTACAAAGTCCTTTTCTAGGGCTTCATTTCAGTTAATGATGGCTGTATATGATTGCAATCAGAAATTTGATGTGTGTATAGATAGTGCCTATAGTGCTAGAATGAAAGAGTACTAAGGCAGGCTATGGATGAAAATGGCTGACTCCAGCTGCTGTTTAATGATATGTAAACTGCCTTTAACCTGATATAATATGCCCTCACACATTCCAGTTAGCTTCATCCATTTATTTGCTTCTTGAAGCTCTTGCTTTAAAGTCACCAGACCCCACTGCATGCCAGTGATTTTTTTTTTGTTTTTTGCCAGTTCCGTTACTTTTACCTCAGAACTTTTTTTACTTGCTGATGAGAATCATATTTCTGACTAGCCCTCAGTTTTGACTTTACCAAGGGAAACCTATGACTTACTTCTGGTTCCCTTTCTTCTCATAGTGGGTTTATCACTATGGAGTCTGTCTGTCCTTGTCTCCAGACAGATTTCACTGTTTTAATGGCTGGAATTTGCTTTCTTTTTTTTTCAAATTCTTTTTATTTTATTTTAAAATGAAGTACATTTTAAATGAACAGAACAATGAATCTTTTGAACAATGAAAATCAGTACAAAACAACTTTATACACAGTCCACAACAAAGGTTGCTATCAGAGAAAACATGTTAGTATTTTTCTAATAAATCTTTAAGTTTTTGTCAAGATAATTTCTTATGTGTAACATTTGTAGTTCTATTATGTAAGGTTTGTAGCTCTTTATTACATACTTGTTTTGGTAGACATATGAAATCTAAAAAAAGAGAGGTAGTTACTGCTTTTCCATTTTAAAGTAATGACTTTTCTGACAATAGCTAGAATTGACCATAAGAGGGGCATTTGCATTTTAAAAATTGAACCTGGAATTGGAACACTAAATAATAATGAGTTTGATATTTTGGAATTGTTTGATGACAACGCCTTAACAGAACTTCTAAACTCATTCCAAAATAATTAAACTTTTTGGTATTTTAGAACCATGTGTTCCCAATCTACTTCTAAATTTTCATTACATCTCCAACACCTCAAGTTTTATTTTTTATATTTATTTATTTAATTATTTACCGGGAAATTCCGACTGGACGCAGGTCCTTTTTCAGTGGATGCCTGGGGAGAAAAGCTCCACATCATGTACATGAGAAATAGAGATACAAAGTTGCAGCAATAGTAAACAACATTACAGGTTGTTGGCTTTAATACAATAACAAGATATTGATTATCAACAGTATACAGTAAATGTTACAAGTTAAAATAGTTTCTTGTCATTTATAATATTAGTAACAAAGTTGTCAGACAAGATGTTAAAGTATGTAAAGACAACTAGCTATTTCTGACTGTGGTTAGTAGTGGCGGTAGTATAGTTGGGTTAAGAGTCTAGTTGGGTGGGGAGGTAAGGGTGGGGGTGTTAGTCTGGATTAGAACAAGGACAAAGCCAGTGCAAATTTAAGTGGAATTTGAGCATAGTCTTGAAAAGGCTGCTGGAAGGTAGAATAGTTATAGAGGGTGGAAGATTGTTCCAAAGTTTAGATATGGTACATGAAAATATGGCTTCTCCTGCTGAGTTTTTGGGTTTGATAACAGTGAGTTGATTTTTGTTGCTTGATCTTAGGGTCCTAGTGGGGTGATAGGGTTGGAGAAGGGTTTAAAGGGAAGGGGTGTTAAGGGGGTGGTTAATAAGTTTATGAGCGAGGGTAAGTTGATTAAAATGAAGGAGTTGTGGGAGTTCTAGCCAGTTTTGTTCTTTAAGGGAGATACAATGATGGCTGTGGTAGGAGGTTCCAGTGGCAAATTTAGCAATTTTGTTGTAACAAGCATCCAGCTTGTGTAGGTCTGTCTGTTTAAGGTTGGTAAGTATGGGGGATGCATAGAGTTGGGTGGAAATTAGCTGGGAATTGGCTATGGAGATTCTAGCTGCCTTGGTAAGGAATTGATGGCTTCAATATAATGCACTTAGTTTCTTGTGAACATTTTTTATTGTGAGAGATATGTGGGTGTCAAATCTAAGTTTGTTGTCTATTTCAATAATTTTCACTTTATGGAGTCTTT
>NC_056739.1:1777763316-1777863498 GCF_019279795.1 Protopterus annectens | reverse complement strand
TTTTTTCAGAATGTTTTAGGCTTTAGTTTATAGTCATAGCAGAACAGGCCTCCTTGATGACTTCAGAAGTAGTCATTTGTGTGAGCAAGTGATGCTTTGTGATAGCTAGTGGACAGTAAGCTTTAACTCTTCTACTAGCTGACACAATGTATTCTTCAAAAAACAAAACAAACAAACAAAAAAAAAAAAACAGCAAGGTAGTTGTCATGCCCCTGCACTGGCCCAGTAATCAAGGAGCCTTGATCTTCACCAATAGCACCAGTGAGGGACATACACAATGGTAGGATGACAAGTACACACATAGTAAACTACAATTTCCCTTAAGAGCACACAGAGATCACAGTCAGCTTAGGGCTGGGTTTTATATCTTTCTCCAGATCCCCAATAAGACTCCCCACTGGCACAGCTAAAGGGTTAAGATCTCAGCTGAGTTGTCAAGCCAAAACCTCCAACACCCTCTCCGTCCAACCAGTGCTTGGTGTCCCTTCCCAAGTAGCTCAAACACACACACACACACACACACACACACACACACACACACACACACACACACACACACACACACACTTTGAGATTTGATTTATATACAAACATACAGACACTCCTGGGGAAGCCTGGCACAGGTTTACTAGCTATGCCCCTTCTGCCCAAAATATAAGGTAGTTATCACTGTCACCAATCATTACTTATCAGCTACTCTAAGGCCCTTACAAAGGGTGCCCAATCCTACTGTGTAATGTTACTATTATACAAATGGTAAGTGTGACAAAGAGCAAAGCTATTGGAGTGGCCTATAAAGTGTCACCAAATACATATGCAAGTACTCTAAAAGCTTAAATATCTCTAAACAAGCCAGCCACAATTAAAACTTTTAAATAAATTTAATAATAAATAATAAAAGAAGACAATTTTCAAACAACACAGTTACTACAGAGTTCAAAATCACAGGAAATATTTTAAAATAACATTGCAGGACAGTCTCAAATAATTACAGAAACCATCTAAACCAATCTTTACCATATTCCTATCTATATCTAAAAGAAATTACTGTTCCCTAAACTTACTTACAGAGCAAGGCAGAAGTACTGAAGATGGATGTTTCCATGTCAAAGACAAAATACAAAATGCAAAGTCTTTTCCTGAGAGAGTTCTTAAATTAATAATCAACATTATTGCTGGGTTAGCTTGGATGACATCACTCTTTGTCACCTGACTTCAGTTCCCAGGCTAAACAGATACTTAGAATTTAACACCTCTACATTGAAAATAAATATCTCTCAGAAGTGTGCAGCTGTTAGGAAGTCATAGAGCAATTAAAACACTTTACATTTTAAACATAGCAATTACTTATCTCCAAGACAATAGAAAAAAACTTCTAGCTCTAGACATCCTGTCTTCTTGCTGCATTAACTTTTATAGCACATTGTAAAAGACTTTTAATTTCAACTTATTTTCTTGAAGTTTTGCAAGTTAACTCTATATGTTCCAGATTCTACTATTAAAACATACATTTGCACAGGTATATAGTTTATATACATTTCTGTTCTTTTCCAGTAGGGTACACTGTGGTTACATTTTAGCTCAGTACTTTACACATACTTCTGTACCAGTAGTTTAATATACACATAATATATAGTTATCTTACATTTGTAAGACAAGTATATGAATCATATTAATATTCACAAATGACATATGATTATTTACAAAATTCCAGATAGCTGGGCTGGCTGTGTCACAGTAGTGCTGAAGCTCCCAGAGCAGTCAGCTGGTGGATTCTATAAGTACAACTGCTATTTAATAATATGCTGTGATCCTACTTAATACAAATGAGGAGTGCTTCACTTGACAAAATAATCTGAGCAATCACAGATTACACATTCCTGTCAGGCAGAGGCAGTAGGGTGAGAATATATACAACTCATGGTGTCAGAGAAGTATGTGAAACAGAAACATGATGTTTTTAATCTGTCTGACCTTTTTTATATGTGACTGCAGTCCTTGAGCTAAAACAATAATGTCAACCTGCTGCTGAATCTATTTTTCAAAATGAAGGGCTCTTCAGGTAAGACTGTGGTACAGGAAACACTCCTAACCTGGACAAAGCAATAGCAGGACAGGAGTAGCCCAAGTTGAAAGTGTGGGTAGAAGAAAGCCAAAAGAAATGGTCTGGGAATGATCCTGATTCTTTGAGTGGTTGGGTGTGGTGTGGTAGGGCAGAGTTGGAAGACATGATCTAGTCTAGTATGTTTATACATTTCAGAAAAAGATTCTAGTTGGACTCACAGATTGACTCTGTTGTAGAGCTGCTGCATTGTTTTCAGTAGATAATGTTTTCCAAGTTTATGTTATATCTACGAGACTATCTTTACTAATTCTTTTGTCATCTTGGAAGGTGTTTGTCATTGTAGGAATTAGTTCTTCAACTGAATGGCTTTCATCTGATAAGTACACTTTATATATAAGAAAAGCAGAGTGGTAGCATTGCTAATGTTCTTAATGTGGCATGAAATGATTATTATTTTTCAGCTTTTCTCACTGCATTCAACAAGAATAAAATTAGTGTAGGTAACAGCAACAACAAAAAATGGATCCAACACTAAAATGTGTCCAAAGAATGCAGCCGCACAACAGCTATAATACGACCTGTATTTAATAACTCAAAACAACGGACAGTAAACAAACAGTAAAACGGATTTAGCGCTTTCATCCACCCAACGTGTGGACTTCATCAGAATCAACAAAACAATTAACATGGGGTAATTTATCCATTTTTAGGCGCCAATAGCGTAAATGCATTTAATATACCCTATCCACAAGTAAATGTAAAGGCTTGTATATGATCGCCTAAACACATCATATTACTAAACAAATATATATAAAACAATGCAATAAAAATGATAGTCATCTGAATCCTATTCCGTATTCTTACATAACAATAAAAAGAGTTTGTTAATGCATCCAGTATTGTGCGTTATAAAAAATATATACCAGACAAATATCCTACCATAATATCTCTCTCTAATAACATAATAAAACCCTTCCATTAATGTATACATATAATTAATATACATACGACTTGATTATAGCTTAATTATAAATTTAAAAACTGTATAAAATAGTATGTATAAAAAGCATTATTATATATTAAAACATAAAAAAATAATAAAAATAAAAATACATAATTAGTTGAAAGTGGATGGTTGTATATAATAAAATACATCTAAGGTATATATTCCATACTTTTCCATATATAAAAAAATATAAAAAATATATAACAATATATAAATATAAATATATATATGGGTATATCACATGTATGAAATATATCTATGAATATAATATATATGTATCTTACTATCTAACTTCTATTATGGTATTGATAATATTGGTTTAATATTAATATATTCATTTAAACCTGGTGGTGTAGCAGCGTCAGTAAATATTTGCCATCTAACCTCCTTTTCAGCTATAATGGCCTTGGTGTTACCACCTCTGTTGTTCACTTTAATTTGTTCTAAGATGGCAAATTTAAACTTGTGACTATTATCTGTATCAGCTACATGTCTGTACAATGCATTAGTGTTGTCTTTTCTCCTTAAAGCATAAAAGTGATCGTAAATGCATTTCTTGAACTTCCGTTCATTTTTTCCTATATAAAAACTAGTGCAGCCTGTACATACAGCCATATATACAACATTATGAGTGTTACAATTCCCTCAACAAAGCTTAATACTAGTCCTATTGATATTCTCCAAAGTAATCGTCTCTGTTTCTAATATTAAATGACAGTAGCTACAACTTCCACATTTACATGTTCCCTTGTATTGTGTGTTCAAATATTCCACCCAATTGTTTCTTTCAAAGATGGTCTTCATATTTATTCCCATTTTAAAAACAAAAATGGGTGCTTTCCCTACAATATCTTTCAATATATTATCCACTGTTAATGTTTTTATACATACTATTTTATACAGTATTTAAATTTATAATTAAGCTATAATCAAGTCTTATGTATATTAATTATATGTATACATTAATGAATGTTATTAGAGAGAGATATTATGGTAGGATATTTGTCTGGTATATATTTTTTATAACGTTGCACAATACTGGATGTATGCTGAGTTTTAAGTATTGTATTATATATGATTTTAGATTCTCAAATTATGCATTATGGATATGTTCTTATATATTCCCCTTAGGATTATATATTTAATGACCATTAGTATGGTTAGTATATATGCATATGGATATAAATGCCTGTATACAACTTAATTATTCATTATATGTTATTATTAACAAACTCTTTTTTATTGTTATGTAAGAATACGGAATAGGATTCAGATGACTATCAGTTTTATTACATTGTTTTACATATATTTTTTTAGTAATATGATGTGTTTAGGCGATCATATACAACCCTTTACATTTACTTGTGTATAGGGTATATGTCTTTTTAAATGCATTTAAGCTATTGGTGCCTAAAAATGGATAAATTAGTCCATGTTAAATGTTTTGTTGATTCTGATGAAGTCCACATGTTGGGTGGATGAAAGTGCTAAATCCGTTTTACTGTTTGTTTACTGTCCGTTGTTTTTAGTTATTAAATACAGGTCGTATTATAGCTGTTGTGTGGCTGCATTTTTTGGACACATTTTAGTGTTGGATCCATTTTTCATTGTTTCTCACTGCATTATCTTACATGAGGGTTTTTGTTATATGTACTGGTTCTGTTATAACCAGGTATGTTATTGTTTGCAGATTATTCCAGCATCATGTTAAGAAACAGAAGTCCACTTTCTCAAAAGGAGGATGCTAAGGTGAGTGTGCTGAAAAGTTATAGCTTTTAGCCTTATATCATGTAGCACATGTAATACTGCTATACATGTACATGTGTAAACATGTGCCTACCTGGTCAATGCCATTGTAGAGTTACAAATAAACAAATTTAATAAGTCATATTTTGTCTCCAGGTATGATATAGAAAACTATAAAGAATATTATTTCAGTGGCAATATGGTTGACCCATGTTGACCCAAGAATTTTGAGAGCTCCAAGCAGCAAAATCATTGATCTGGACAGAAAAAAAATGAAATAATACAACTTTGCATTGGCTTGAATGTAGAAGTGTGGTTGTTTGAGTAATGTATGAATGAGGAATTCAGGGCATAGAAAGTGTTGTTTAGGGTAGCATATGTCTAATTAGAGACTATATTAAGGAGCAATTTATACACAGCAATTCTAGACATATTATTATTTATATGGTGGCAGTTCTAGTAGCAATTTCCCTTGGAGAAGACAGAAACAATTTATATTATGTGATTTATACATGCAATTGATTAATGTAAGCAATAGAGGATAATTTTCCTTTACTAAGAAGCTATGTATGTTACATAGCAAAAAGGTGACTGTCTCTCTTTCTCTCTCTCTCTATATATATATATTATATATATATATATATATATATATATATATATATATATATATATATATATATATATATATATATATATATATATATATTTATATAAATATATATCTTCTTCTTTTGGCTGCTCCCATTAGGGGTCGCCACAGCAGATCAACTGTTTCCATTTCTTCCTGTCCTCTGCATCTTGCTCTGTCACACCAACCACCTGCATGTCATCTCTCACCACATCCATAAACCTTATCTTAGGCCTCCCTCTTTTCCTGTTACCTGGCAGCTCCATCCTTAGCATCTTTTTCCCAATATACTCTGCATACCTCCACAGCACATGTCCAAACCAACGTAATCTTGCCTCTCTGGCTTTGTCTCCAAACCTTCCAACTACTACTTTTGGTTGCCATCTATTTAACTGAGAAAATTTGATTGATTAAACAGATGATCACAAGATGTGTGATACTGCAGAATTCTCGGGGAAGGGAAATGTGTCCTTTCCCTGAGACTGTGTAATCTCTGAGTTAGCATATATATATTAGCAGTAGGTGTTGCGGCACAGTCCCACATGGAGGGGGGTGCAGGGAGTGTGCAGCCTACAAAGAATGATGTTTTTGTACTATTTTTTTATTCATAGATTCATAGATTAATACTAAGCTAACTGCCCTTGTGGGCCATTTTAAGCCTAGCCAATTATCCCTTGTGAGAATTGAACCCTGCACATTGTGTTTGTAAGGCAAACACCTTAACCATTAGGCCACCCTCCCCTTTTATGTTAAGTTTTTCATGTACTGAGATTGTCAGTTGGCACTTGGGTAGCAGTGTGCTAACATTTGCAAAGTCAGCATTTAGTTTTTTAACTTTGTAAAGTTCAAGACTTGAGTGTTTTGTTCAATTTCAGTACACCCATAAAAATATATGTTTATTTTCACAAATTAAAGCAGGTCAAAAACATAGTCCACTTGGCTTTGCTGAGAGAAACAAAATTGCAAAATTACACAGTGCCATAGATTATATCCACTCAAATTTCACAGTCCACACAACCCTTCCAGAATACTGGCTGTTTTGTTAAAAGAAAGTCCAAGGTTGCAGGTCTCTCCATGTCCAAAACTTCTGCTCTATAAACAAATCTTTCCGTGGATATATTTCACATTAGCCCAACTTGGATCTCATTCCATTTAGGTTATTTTCTATTTGAGGAGCTAACTTTGCTTGCTGCTTTCAGTCAACCTCCTTATATATGGTCTTTGTTGTTAATTAAATCCTTGTTATCTATCTAAATGCTGTAAGAATATGCTCACACTCTGTACTACATATTTCAAGGTACATATGCATTCTCCATAACAAGCATATTATAGCTAACCACCCTCACCTGGTGGGTTGTAGGCGCTGAACAATTTGTCACCATTTCTGTTGGCTAGACCAGGTCTATAAGTCACTGTATACTGAAAGGGTTGTAGTCACCGAACATGGTATTAACATCCATTTGACTACTTAATAATTCAAAAAGAAATAATCACTTACCAGATAGAAGTAATTGTTTAAACAAATAACTTATCAAAGCATAGCAAACCCACTTTATAGTTAGATATTCTCTCTCTGTAATGTCTCATTTCCATACTGTTTAACTTCCTGTCGATATTGCACACAGGGTGCTCCCTCCTTAAGTGTATTGAGATAGCAGTCCCAAACCTGTGTATAATATGTTGGTATATAGGGTACAATCTTTAGTAAAATCAGGATTTACTAACAGGTTCAGGAGAAAGGACCCTTTAATTTCATTAAATGCTCTGTCTTGCTCAATAAATCATTACATCCTGACATGAGTTTTCCCTTTTACATTCACATAAGTTTTCCCTCTTATGAGAGCTCTCAAATGACAGGAATATATTTTTTCTAGCTGTGGTCTTACCAGCCCTTCTGTCATGCCCATTCACTTTTTTTAGCATTTATATTCAAGCCTGTCTGCCTTATAGATTTTAACATAGTCTGCACTTTAGACAAATAAGATTCATTGTACTCTGAATGAATGACCATATAATTCAGGTGTGCAGCAGCATATCATGGGTAGGGTTTCAGTATTTTATCCATCAGCCTCTGAAAGGTACTTGTGGCTCTGTGCTGGCTACATGGGACCACGGTGTAGTAAAATAAAGCAGGTGATACAAAAGTTTTTTTTTTTTTTTGAAGATATAGTAAGTGTATCTACCAGTATCCCTTTTTCAAGTCTAGTTATCTGGCCACCCTTAAGTTCTCTTGTCAAGTCATCATTTCTGGGCATGGGATAACTATCAAACTGCAAAATGCTAACCAGTTTTCATTCCATTACACAGACTAGTACAATCAGGTTTAGTGATCAGCACTCCTAGATTACCTAGTTATTCATTTACTCTTCTAGCATGCTTGGTTTAAGGATTGTTTAGCATTCTTCTCTTACGGTTTTATGACTCTAGTACTCTACAGAGTCTCAAGCTAACTGTAATTCCAGGGCTTGTCTCTATATTATACTCTGCTAGTTTAGTTCTGATAGACATTTTTGAGTCTACTCCTTTACTTATTAATAAAATGATCTTAACTTATGCTTTTGTACTTCTGACGATTTCTCTATCTGCACTTCAAGCAGAGATTCTCTGGTCTTTCTTGTATGAATCTCATACTGCAGCTTTCAGCAGAATCAGGTACTTCTTTCCATGTCTCCAACACATTAATGTGATACATTTGTTCTGCCTTTTTCTTTATTATCTGTCTGATCTTATAGTTAACAGCATTTATTCTTTTCATCACCTTAAATGGCCCATGCTGTTTGGCCTGAAATTTGCTTTCCGTGGAAGGCAGTAACATTATACCTTATTCCCTAGGTTAAATTATTTAAGTCTGGTATTCTTATTAATAAACTCGTTGCTGCATGTTCTGGACTCTTTGCATGTGCTACCTTGCTATGAACATTATCATCTTTAATCTCTTTTGCACATTAACATGGTCTTTTGTCATGCTTTTAACAATTCCATTTTCTTTATGTAAAGTTTTCGTATGATTGTCAGTAAGCCCTCATGGATGCTTACCATACAGATGTTCAAATGCGATAGACTCAGATGAAACTCATGGCATCTCTCTGATGGCAAACAGGTAGGGTGACAACTGATTCCATTTTTTCCCATCTGCGTCAATACAGTTCCTTAGATAAAAAATACATTTCCTTAGCATGAGTTTCAGTGTTTTATTAAATCTTTCTACTGAGCAGTCAGTGGATAGTAGACAGATGTTTTCAATTGCTTGACTTTAAATCACTGACATAACTGATGCAGTCTCCCCTGACATAAAGAGAGTGCCATGTCAGTAAGTATGTCCTTGGGGATACCCATTGTGGAGAATAATAGTGGCATTTTCCTGGCAAAAGCCTTAGCATTAGCTTTGCACAATGGCACTACTTGTAGAAATTTGCTAGCATAGTCTATTATGACTAGCATATATTGATACCCAATGCTGTATTTTACCATTGGCCCTAATATATCCATAGCAATACATCCAAATGGGACTTCTGTGATAGGTATTGAGATCAAGTAACTTTTATATCCAGGAAGGGGGGGCTGTTTTTGATACTGTGGGCAAGAAGCACAGAAGTACCCTATCTCTTTTGTTGTGCTTTATAAAATCTGGCCATTGATCTTGCCTTAGTTTTGACAGGTGAACTACTAATGTGTGACTATGAGCAAGCTTCGGTGCTCTTCTATAAGGTTTTGGTACCAATAAATCAAGCAAAATTTCTTCAGTTTTCTTATTTACTGTATATAACAGATAACTTTTTAAATTAAAAGATGGGTAGGAAGTAACAGGAAGCTCCTGATCACCATCTTTCCTTCTAACCTTAGTTATGTTCTCTCTTGCCCTTCTTGGGTATCTTCTTCCCTTTGTGCATTTCTAACATACATATGGCTTATTTGTAACTCCAGTAACTCAGGACTACTTTTTTGAAACAACCCACCTCATGATTCCCCGGAAAATACAGGCACTGCAGCTTACTGTATATCACCTGCTGCAAAGGTTAGTTCTAAAGAAAATTCACCTTCAGTTGTACTTTCTCTGCTATCAGGATGGGCCTCTTACTTGCTCTGTTTCCTGTTATGCTCCTATCTGCCTGTCTTGGTTATAAGTAGACACCACCCTGTCACCTTCTTTTCCTTCCTTATGTTGTTCTTCAACTACAAGGGGTTTGTCAGAAAAAAAAAGTATCATTTTACTTCTTTTCTGTTGCCTTGAGTCCACCCTCACTAGCATTCTGTGCTTCATACTAGCAGAAATAAGTTGAAAAACACTATATTCTCCGGCTTATCTCACATTCTGCATTCAATTTGACATATTGGATCCTTGCTGAAGTGGCTTTCCTTTTCCTGTTTTTATCCTCTTTGCTCCTGTGCTAACACCTCTTGTAGATTTTATATATACTTCTATCTTACACAGACTATTAGACCAGTATTCAGAGTAATTTGTGCAAAATAGGGATATCCCTGATGTTTATGAATGAGCGTAACAAAGGTGAGAGATTCATAGAGGACATTTATGCTAAGGCAAAATGCCTTCAGTATAATAAAGAGCTGTATGCTAATGAGGTATTCTTGCAATTCATAGTCCAGAATCTGCGTGGAATAGTCATCCCTTGTTAAAAGTGGTGCTTCACCTTTCATATCTGAGTTGCAGTCCACAAACTTGCCCCCAGCTGTTCCTTCAATAGTTTGTCCAAGTATGCATAAGTACTTCACTGACACACAAATAAATTATTTACCCCAGAATCCCTTTCAGTAGTTTGTCTAAGTATGTACAAGCACTAAAATGACACAAAATTAATTATTTTACTTCATAATTACTTCAGCAGTATGTACAAGCACCAAAATGAAACATTTCCCCAGGAGACCCCTTCAGCGGTCTGTCCAAGTATGCACACACACCAAAATGAAACATTTCCCCAAGAGACCCCTTCAGCAGTCTGTCCAAGTATGCACAAGCACCAAAATGAAACATATTCCCACGACCCCATTCAGTAGTATGTCCAAGAATGCACACACACCAAAATGAAACATTTGCCCACCGACCGCTTCAGCAGGATGTCCAAGGATGCACAAGCACCAAAATGAAACATTACCCCCACCAATCACTTCATCAGTATGTCCAAGTGTGGACAATCACCAAAATGAAACATTTTCTCACTGATCCCATTTAGCTGTTTGTTAAAGTATGCAGAAGCACCAAAATGAAACATTGCCCCATGTATCCTTTCAGCAATTTGTCCAACTATGCACAAGTACCAACATTTATTTATATATTTATGTATTTATTTTATTTTACATTTGTTGACCTGTACATTTACCCACCAATCCCTTCAGCACTACATCCATAGGATCCTAGGATCATAGGAAGTTGCTAGGCTATTGGCCCTGAGGCCTTTACAAGCCTAGCAAAGAATTTAGCCCATGTTCTGACAAGTCAGCACCCAGTGCTTCTGTCCAGCAGAGACACAGGTGGAATCCCAGAGTGTATTTTCTGTTCCTCATCCAGTTATCCAGGTTGCACTTAAAAAGGGTTAATAAAGTATGCTGCTTGATGCGGAGACAGAGTCTGTTCCACAGAAGGAGGCGTCTCTAGGACACAAATCTGTTTGCCAAGTCCTATTGATGTCACAGACCAGGTTGAGGTTGTGCGTGCGGGTTACTCGAATGGAGCTTGACTTATGGATATTTAGCAGCCCATCAGGGTGGGGTCTGAGATTGCTTTGTATGCCAGGCAGAGGTCACCTCTGAGGAGTCTGTATGAGACTGAGTAGAGGGACTGGGCTTTTAGCCTATCTGTGTAGGGTAGTTGTTTGAGGCCCTGGATTCTCCTGGTGAGGAACCACTGTGGTCTCTCCAGCTGCTACATGTGTTTTGTGAGATACATGTTGTGACGCCTGTGCACTGGCCTAGCAATCAAGGAGCCTCAATCTTCACCATAAGCACCAGTGAGATGCAAGTACATTGGGGAGGATAACAAGTACACACACAGTGGTTTCCCTTAAGAGCACACAGAGATCACAGTCAGTCTGCAGCTGTTTTCTCTCCTTGTCTCACCACTAGCACAGCTATAGGGTCCAGGTCTCAGCCTAGTGGTCAAGCCAAAACCTCCAGCACCCTCTCTGTCCCACCAGTGCTTTCTGTCCCTGCCCAAGTAGCTGATACACACACACACACACACACACACACACACACACACACACACACACACACACACACACACACTTTAAGATATGAGTTATATACAAACACACAGACACTCCTGGGGAAGGCTGGCACAGGTTCTCCAGCTATGCCCCCTTTTCTGCCCAGGCTATGTGGTAGAAATCACTGCCACCAACCACTAATATCAGCTACTAATAAGGGTGTCCAATTTTCCTGTGCAATATTATTATTATCCAGTTAGACTAAACTTACTATTTTCTATCTATTTCTAAGAGAAACAATGTTATAAATAACTTACATACATACAGAGCAAAGGCAAAATACTGATGAGTTGATGTGTTCAGGTTCAGACAAAATCCAAAATGCTCTAATTCTCTCTCTCTCTCTGAGAAAGTCTTACATTTATAATACATCACTGCTGACTCATTTTAGATTACATCATTCTTGACACTTTTCTGGTTTAATTTCCCAGGCTAACAGAAACTCAGAATTTAACATATCTTTGTAATCTTGCACCTGCAGGAGCCACAGCAATAAAATACATTACACATGTAAAATCTAGCAATTAACTCTGGTCTCAAAACAATAGAAGGAATGTCTTAGCCCAAACATCATGCCTCTGAGTTTGAGATCAAACAGTCATACAATGCTTGACTAATCAGCTTTCTAATAGCAGAATGCACTGTGATTACATTTTTGAAGCTCAGTACAAAATATAGTTTAATCATAACATAGTTCTCTTTTACATTTGTAAAACCAGCCTGTGGATTATATTAATATTTACAAATCACACATAATTATTTACAAGATTCTATCTGAATGGGCTGGCAGCCTTTCAGTTTTCCATATTTCTCTCCTCACTGAGAACTCAAGCTAGCTTTTCATGTGACCCTTGAGAAATGTTGCTTGAGAGGGGTAGGTCTATCTGAGTATACCTTACCCCATTCCCTGTCTTGAGAGCCCATCTGCATTGGCATTGCTAATCCCACTGCAGTGCTGCTCTGACATATAATATGCTTGTAATCCTAACCCTAGGCTCCAATTTAGCAACTTAGCTTTTCCTGGCTGGCTTGGTGTAACTATGTTAGGGGATTGTGATCTGTAACTACAGTGAATTTCATTCCATACAGATAAGGCTGACATTTCTGCAGTGCCCACACTATGGCTAGACATTCCTTTTCTACAGCTGCATAACATTCCTCCCTAGGTTAGGGCCTATGGCTGAGATACACCACTGGGTGCTCTTCTCCCTCTGAAGAAATCTGGCTAAGTACAGCCCCCACTCCATGGTTCAAAGCATCCACCTGCACAACAAATTATTTGCTGTAATCTGGACTGGCTAAAACTGGGGGTCCTCCCAAAGCTTATTTAAGCTTCTGGAATGCCTGCTCACATGCTGTGGTCCACACTACCTTATCTGGCCTGTTTTACCTTGTCAGAACTGTGATGGGAGCAGCTATGGTATTATAACTGGGGACAAACTTTTTGTAGTACCTTGATGTCCCTAAAAATCCCCTCACCTGCGTTTTGGTAACAGGTGCAGGCCATGCCTGAATGGCTTCCTCTTTGGCAGGTTCTGGCCTGATCTTACCACTCCCCTCTATATGTCCCAGGTATGAGACCTCTGCCATACCCACCTGACATTTTCTGGGCTTAATGGTCAACCCTGCCCTCTTGTAATCTGCGAGCACCTCCCTGACATGCTGAAAGTGCTTTTGCCAGGAATGGCTGTAGATGGCAATACCATTTATGTAAGCAAGGGCAAACCCTCCTGCTCCTGCTCAGATATGATCTACCATCCTCTGGAAAGTCGCTGGGGCATTTTTCATCCCAAAGGGCATCTTTGTGAACTCATACAAGCCAAAAGGAGTCACAAAGGCTGACCTCTCCCTAGCACTGGGAGTTAAGGGCACCTGCCAGTAACCCTTAGTAAGATCAATGGTGGTAAGATACTTAGCCACACCCAGCTGCTCTAAGGCCTTATCTGTCCTGGGCATGGGACAAGCATCTGACTCTGTGTGACTATTTAATTTCCTGTAGTGCACAGAGAACCTGGTGCTGCCATCCTTCTTTTGCACCAGCACCACTGGGAAGGCCCAGGGACTGTTGGACTCTTAAATTTGCCCTAGTTCCATCATCTCCTGTACCTCCTTCCTCAGAGTTTGTTTGACTCTTTCAGGCACCCTATAAGGGACCTGCCTAATAGGCCTTTGGGGTCCTGTATCCACCTGGTGCTGCACCATGTGAGTGCACCCTGGTTTCCCAGTGAACATGTCCTCAAACTCCTGTAACACTGCTTGAATTTCTCAAACTTGGGTAGGAGATAGCTGCTGGGACACTGCTATCCATTCTACTGAGGTGTCAGTCCAAGCCTCACTGAGGAGATCAGTCACCAGATCTCCCTCAGACTTCTCCTTCAATCCACTGCAATTACTCAGCACAGGGGTCTCCCTATCATGGTAAGGTTTCATCATGTTAACATGGTACAATTTGTGCCCCTGCCTCCTGCCTAGCAGTTCTACCAGGTAGTTAACATCACTTACCTTGCTTAACACCTTGTAGGGTCCCTCCCAGGCTGCTTGCAGCTTGTTGTGTCTGGGGGGAACGAGTACTATTACCTGCTGCCCTACAGCATACTCTCTAGTTTGAGCATTCCTGTCATACCAGATCTTTATCTGCTGTTGGGCTTCTGCCAGATTTTCCTGGGCCAAGCTCATGAGTTCCCTGAGCCTTTGTCTGAGATTTAGGACATATGCCACAACAGACTCCTTGTGAGATTCACACTTACCTTCCCACTCTTCTCAGATTAAATCTAGACGTCCTCTCATCTTAGCCCATACAGCAACTCAAAGGATGAAAAACCTGTGGATTCCTGGGGAACCTCTGTGTAAGCAAACAACATATGGGATAAATATTTGTCCCACTCCCTATTAAACTGGTCTGTAAATGCCTGTAGCATGGACTTGATTGTAGAGTTTAACCTCTAAACAAGACCATTGGTCTGGAGATGGTAGGGGGGTGATCTTCAGGTGCTTTACCCCACGGTACTTCCACAGACAAGCCAGCAGTTCTGAAATGAAATTGACACCTCTGTCAGTCAGTATTTCTTTTGGGAAACCTACCTTGCTGAAAATCTCTAACAAAGCATTTTCCACCTTTTCTGCCTCAATGGAGGACAAAGCCACTGCCTCAGGGTATCTTGTAGCATAATTTACTACCACTACTACTCATAGGTCCTGCAGTACCCTGTTACATGTATGGAAATTCCAGACCGGTAGAAGTTCTGCATAATACATCTCTTTGTATGTTTTATGCCCATATGACCTGCAAAGGGAATATCATGGACTATGGCTAGAAGCACCAGATGGTAAGTCCTAGGCACACCAATTGCTGTATCCTCTCACCTTCTAGCCATCCCTCAAGGGTCCACTCTCTATACATTAACCCTTTGTCCCAGTATATAGATTCACCCTTCCCTTGAGAATCAGGTGCCTCACAAGCTACCTGCCTCAGCCCTTTTAATGTAGGGTCTGAGAGCTGACCCTGTCTCAACTATCTCATTGTAGCCCTTCCCAGCTCCCCTTCCACAGGACATCTGGCATCCTCTGACAGTGGTGCCTCACTGTCAGCCTGGGTACCACTACTCACCTCTACCTTTGCAGTCACTCTGTCCACAGGAAAATCAGTATCCACAAGTAACTGTGGCTCACCTTCAGTCTCACTGCTACAGAGTAGCTCCCTCCCTGAATAGCCACCTCACCGGTCCTGGCTGCAAGTATGTGGTCTGACTGGGTCTCCCCCAGGCTACCAGACCAACATGCTTGTATCCAAGCCTGACTGCGTGTAATTGCATTAACACATTGTACTGCCTCATCAAAATCCTTCCCTATCAGGACATCTGCAATATGGAAGTTTGATACCGCTGTTGTCTCAAGACAATCTACTGTTGGTATTTTGTCCTTCTAACTTACTGGCTCCCTCACCTTTTGTTCCCCACCTTGCCTCTGTGGACATCTGTATGCCACATGGCCCCATTGGTTGCATTCAAAACATTTAATCCTAGGTTCTGGATGTGTACCTGGACTAGTGGCTTCCCCTGCTACTGGCAGATTCTGTTGGGGCTGTCTGGGCTGCCCACCATGGGTTCCATTAGACCCATGAGCAGTACTGGGGGTCCCTTTCCTGTGCAGGGATGCCCTACTTGCTAGGTATAGGTCTCCCTTCCTCCCCAATGCATCTGAAGTAGCACATTGTCTATCAGCTAACCAGATCCTCATGTCCTCAGGCAAAGTGCTAAGAGCTTGTTCCCTCACCAAAAGGTCTGCCAGCCCTTCACAGTGGTGACCTGAAATCCACTCACCCACCTATGAAAATAAGTGCTCAGTTCAGCAACATATTTACACATACTTTAATCTGCCTTGCATCTATGTTCATGAAACTTTTTCCTATAAGTTTCAGGTGTTAGCTTAAAAAATTCTAACAAACAATTCTTAACATCATTATAGTTAAAATAGTCAATGTCAGATAATTTGGAAAGTACATTTACAGCTTTACCATGGAGTAAGTGGTCAGGAACAGTACCCAGAGTCTTTGGCCAACATCATACTGTTTACATGCCCTCTCAAACATATGAATGAAACTATCAGAATTACCCCCTCTGTAAACTGTGGAAGACATTTACTGACCTTTTGTGCTTCTGGGGTCCGGTTACTCCCTTCTCCATTACCTCCATGACTCTGGCAAAGAGTCAGCATCTCCTTTTCATGCTGCCTTTGCCTCTCCTTCTCCTCAGCTTCCAGATGTAGCAGTTTCTCATTCTCCTTTGCTTGTAGATGTCTCAGTCTCTCTGCTGCTTCTGTTTCCAAATGCTTGGCTTCCTACTCAAGTGTCTTTAGTTCCAGATGAATTTTTAAGTCCTCTTTAGAAAGTTTAAGCTGTCAATTCTCTGAGTGTGGTACATCTCCATGGCCACTCTGAGCAGCCTCCTGATTTCTGTTTTCTGATGCAGCTGTGACCAAAGCTGAAATCATGTCTGCCTTAGTCAGGTTTCCATGCACCAGTCCCTTAGCCTGGCACATCTCAGCCAACTGGCTCTTTGTCAGCTTGCCATACTCCTCTGCTGATATGCGTGCCTGCTCTCCCTGACTAACTAAGCTAGCAAAACAAATAAAACCATTGTGATCTGAACTCTGAATATTCACTGCATGGCTGATTTAGAGTACAAAACCACCTACAGTGATCACTGTACACAAGCTACAGGAATTCACTATCCACACCACTACAAGCCAATTAGTATGTGCCGAACAATTAATATGGTGGTGTGGATATCCCACCAGTGCCAAACCAATTAATATGTGATACCCATGCACTGGCCTAGTAATCAGGGAGCTCCAATCCTCAGCACTAGCACCAGTGAGGGGCATGCACATTGGGAAGGAAAGAGCACACAGAGATCACAGTCAGTCTGTACTTGTTTCTCCCTTTCTCTCCAGATCCCCAGTAAGACTGTCCACTGGCACAGCTATAGGGTCCAGGTCTCAGCCTAGTGGTCAAGCCAAAACCTGCAGCACCCTGTGTGTCCAACCAGTATCTGTGTCCCTGCCCAAGTAGCTGACACACACACACACACACACACACACACACACACACACACACACACACACACACACACACACACACACACACACACACACACACACACACACACACACACACACACACACACAGACACACACACACACACACACTTTAAGATATGAGTTATATACTAACACACAGACACTCCTGGGGAATGCTGGCACAGGTTCTCCAGCTATGCCCCCTTCTCTGCCCAGGCTATACAGTAGAAATCACTGTCACCACCCACTAATATCAGCTGATAATAAGGCCCTTACCAAAGGGTGTCCAGTTTTACTGTACAATATTATTATTATCCAATTAATAAGTATGACGAACAGCAAGGCTTATTGGAGTGGCTTGGATAGTATCAGTATATACATGAAATATACTCTAGAGCTTAAATAATCTCTACACAAAACAGCCACAGCTGAAAGGTTGAAAAATATTTAATAATAAATTTAATAATAAATAATAAAAACACAAGACAAATCTCAATTCAACACAGTTCTAGTCAAGATTTCAGACACAGGAAAATGCTTAAAATAATACTGTAGAATAGACTGACATAAATATAGAAAACAGCTAGACTAAACTTAGTATTTTCTGCCTATTTCTAAGAGAAACAATGTTCTAAATAACTTACATACATACAGAGGAAAAGCAGAGTACAGGTGAGTTGATGTGTTCAGGTTCAGACAAAATCCAAAATGTTCTAGTTGTCTCTCTCTCTGAGAAAGTCTTAAAATGATAATACATCACTGCTGACTCATTTTAGATTGCATCATTCTTGACACTTCTCTGGTTTAATTTCCCAGGCTAACAGAAAATCAGAGTTTAAGATATTGTTGTAATCTTGCACCTGCAGAAGCCAGAGCAACAAAAGACATTATACATGCAAAATGTAGCAATTAACTCTGGTCTCAGAACAATAGAAGTAATGTCTTAGCCCAGACATCATTTCTCCGAGTATGAGATCAAACAGTCATACAATGCTTGACTTATCAGCTGTCTTCCAGCAGAGTGCACTGTGGTTACATTTTTGAAGCTCAATACAACATATAGTTTAATCATAACATATATTTTTCTTTTACATTTGTAAAACGAGACTATGGATTATATTAATATTTACAAATCACATAGAATTATTTACAAGATTCTATCTGGCTGGGCTGGCAGCCTTTCAGTTTTTCACACATGCCAAAAGGGGAGCTACACTCAATAATGGGTCTTATAAGGGAAGAATACAGGGATGTTATGACCTCCTTGTCCATGGGTGAAATACCCTTACTAATGAGTTGGGCCATGTAGAAAACTTTCCATATGACAGAGGCAACATGGTGGTCAAATTCATTTTATCAACCTAGGTGTCCAAGTCCCTCATAACTGACTATATGCTGAGGACTTTGTTATTAATGTGATAATTTGTGGGGATGTCACTCTCCCCAGAGTTGAAGTATGCACTAACACCAAAATGAAACATTACCCCTTCTGATCCCTTTAGCAGTTTGTCCAAGTATTCACAAGCAACAAAATGAAACATTTTCCCAAGTAATCCCTTCAGTAGAATGTCCAAGTATGCATAAGCATATCCCTGACACCAAATGAAAAATGTCCTCCATTGATCTCTTCAGTGGTCTGCCCAAGTATGGTCATGAATTTCACTAACACCAAGTGAAACATTTCTCCTTGTGATGATGTGAGGTAGTGCCAGCTATGTCAGAGAAAGTAGAGCAGTGTGTGTGTATCATAGGCCAGCATAGCTAGCTGGAGTTTTGTAAAGAATTTTACAGTGTCATTTGAATATCAAACTGATTTCTACAGACACTTGTATTAAAAATGTATTTATAAAGTTGCTTATGTTAAAAATGTATAACTGTGGGTCCTGCTGGACAAAAAAGAAATATGCATATATGTCAGACTATATTGTAACTGATGAAATATATATATATGTTAATAGAGGATGCAGGAAGGAAAAGGGTTAAGCTCAGATCAGCTAACCTTAAGAAAAATAGCTGAAATTAAATGACTTGGTTTAGGCCATAAAGATTTTATCTCACAGACCTAAATGCAGCCAGAGACATGATATCTGAGCTGGGATCTTGCTCTTATTGTCCTTAGTGGTGAACTAATTGCTACCTTGGGGTGCCAGAGAATGGCTAGTTATTAGCCTCTGCAGGAAGGATGAAAGGGCTGGAATTGATTTACAGTCTCCAGATACTGGAATTAGCTTTTGCAAAGTTCTAGGTGTTTATTGTGACACATCTGTGCTAGATCCTGGCTCAGCTACTAGTCAGGGGGTAGTGTGGGAACCACAGAATCAGTTGACCAGATGTGATATCATTCTGTAGCCAGCACTGAAATTGTATTTAGATCGTCTTCTTCTTTCGGCTGCTCCTGTTAGGGGTTGCCACAGCAGATCAACTGTTTCCATTTCTTCCTGTCCTCTGCATCTTGCTCTGTCACACCAACCACCTGCATGTCATCTCTCACCACATCCATAAACCTTATCTTAGGCCTCCCTCTTTTCCTGTTACCTGGCAGCTTCATCCTTAGCATCTTTTTCCCAATATACTTTGCATCCCTCCTCAGCACATGTCCAAACCAATGTAATCTTGCCTCTCTGGCTTTGTTTCCAAACCTTCCAACCTGGGCTGACCCTCTAATATACTTATTCCTAATCCTGTCCATCCTCATCACACCCAGTGCAAATCTTAACATGTTCATCTCTGCCATGTCAAGCTCTGACTCCTGCCTTTTTGTCAATGCCACTGTCTCCAACCCATATAACATAGCTGGTCTCACTACCCTCTTGTAGAGCTTCCCTTTCATTCTTACTGGTACTCGTCTGTCACAAATCACTCTCTTCTCCACCCACTCCATCCTGCCTGTACTCTCTTCTTCACCTCTCTTCCACACTCACTATTACTCTGAACTGTGGATCCCAAGTATTTAAACTCATCCATCTTCACCATCTCTACACCCTGCATCCTCACTATTTCTCTATCCTCCCTCTCATTCACACACATATATTCCATCTTAGTCCTGCTGACCTTCATTCCTCTTCTCTCTAGAACATATCTCCACCTCTCCAGGGTCTCTTCCACCTGTTTCCTACTCTTACTACAGATCACAATGTCATCTGCAAACATCACAGTCCACGGGGACTCCTGTCTGAACTCGTCTGTCAACCTGTCCATCACCATTGCAAATATGAAAGGGCTCAGAGCTGATCCTTGATGTAATCCCACCTCCACCTTAAACGCATCTGTCACTCCCACCACAGACCTCACCGCTGTCACACTACCCTCATACATATCCTGTACCACTCTTACATACTTCTCTGACACTCCCGACTTCCTCATACAATACCACAACTCCTCTCTAGGCACCCTGACATATGCTTTCTCTAAATCCACAAAGGCACAATGCAACTCCTTCTGACCTTCTCTGAACTTCTCCATCAACACTCTCAGAGCAAACATCGCATCTGTAGTGCTCTTTCCTGGCATGAAACCATACTGCTGATCACTAATCATCACCTCCCTTCTTAACATAGCTTCCACTACTCTTTCCCATAACTTTATGCTGTGACTAATCAGTTTAATCTGTAGTTACTACAGCTCTGCACATCACCCTTATTCTTAAAAATCGGTACCAAAACACTTTTTCTCCATTCCTCAGGCATCCTCTCACTTTCCAAGATTTCATTAAACAATCTAGTTAAACACTCCACTGCCATTTCACCTAAACACCTCCATGCATCCACAGGTATGACATCTGGACCAACAGCCTTTCCGTTCTTCATCCTCTTCATAGCTATCCTTACCTCCTCCTTGCTAATCCACTGCACTTCATGATTCACTATCTGCACATCATCCAACTTCTCTCTGTCTCATTCTCTTCATTCATCAACCCCTCAAAATACTCTTTCCATCTGCTCAACACACTCTCCTCGCTTGTGAGTACAGTTCCCTCATTATCCTTTATCACCCTTACCCGCTGCACATCTTTACTAGCTCGGTCCCTCTGTCTAGCCAATCGGTACAGGTCCTTTTCTCCCTCCTTAGTGTCCAACCTTTTATACAACTCTTCATACGTCTTATCCTTAGCCTTTGCCACCTCTCTCTTTGTATTTAGATACTAGTGAGAAATGTGACAGATGACATTCTTCACTTTGTTATTGGATCTGACACAAGAGACATTCATCCACTTCACCTTGCTTTTCTTTAGTTGTTGTTGTTTGTCTTTTGGCTTTTCCCAGTTAGGGGTAACCACAGCGGAACTCCAGTCTGCTAATGATTGGCAGTTGTTTTTTATGGTGTTGAATTGCCAGCCCAATGGCCAACCTTCAACGAAGGCACGCCCATTCAACGCATGTCCTTCGAACGCCCACTCGACCACGGGGAGGACATGCAGACTCCACACAGAAGGCACTCCCAACCCAAGCCGAGAATCGAACGGGAGAACCTCTTGCTGTGAGGCAACAAAACTTAATTAGGGAACAGTAATTCTTCAGTCAGTTATTAAAATATAGTAAAATTTGCTAAAAGTATTGTTTTTCTGTATCTGTTTCAGTCTTACCATCTGTGATATTTTTATTTTTCCTGTAAATTGAAACTCTGGTGTCTATTGTAAATAGATACTCAGTGTTCTCATGTTTTTTTTAATTATTTATTATTAAATATATCTAAACCTGTCATTGCGGCTGGTCTTTTAGAAAGTACTTACATTTATTCAGTGGCACTGTAGCATCATGGTCCTGAAAGCTTGCAGATTGTTTAACACTACCATTTGTATAAGTATTAATTTTACTAAGAATAATTGGGTACCCTGGTAGGAGCCTTAAAGTAGCTGCCTGGTGGCAGTGAATCTATCTTATAGTCTGGGTGGATGTGGCATAGCAGGTTAATCGGTGCCAGTCTTTCCTAGGTGTGTGTGTGTGTGTGTGTGTGTGTGTGTGTGTGTGTGTGTGTGTGTGTGTGTGTGTGTGTGTGTGTGTGTGTGTGTGTGTGTGTGTGTGTGTGGCGTGTGTGTGTGTGCGTGTGTGTGTGTGTGTGTGTGTGTGTGTGTGTGTGTGTGTGTTTGTGTGTGAAAATCAAATCTCAAAGAATGTGTATGTCAGCTACTTGGAGCAGGGACTCAAAGCACTGATTTCTGCAGAGAGAAAGGTGAAGCCTTATTTGGGTCCTGGAGAGGAAGTCCAGTCCCAGGACTGGAGTGTGCTGCCTGCGTGCTTTTAAGGGAAGTTGTGCTTGGTACAGAGAACTGCATCTGAAAATACTGTGTATATCTATTTTTGTTCTAAGTGAATGTTCCCCGCCAGTGTCAGTGTTGAGGATTACTGGTCCAGAGGAGGGACATCACACCTCCAATGACCCCTTCAGCATTCTGCCCACATATGCACAATCACATCCCTGACAGCAGATAAAACCTTTTCTCTTCTCCTCACAACTCTGTATTCTCATGTTAAATTGCTGCTTAGTGGCATAAGTTCAGAGCCATTTATGTTTAGTATGAAAATGAGCTCATTTTGGATTCATCTCTACTGATACACAAAAGTGTAAAGCCACTTATATGAGTATTAGCTGCCCCCCCCATTCCTTATGCCTTAAGCACATTACACTTTTGCGATTAGTAAAAAGGCATCTGGATTTATGTGGTTCGGGTTGTAACACAGTGATGCAGGGCTGACAATTATCCTATTCCTTGGAACAATGTCGTTAAAGCATGTATTTCAGTTTTCTAATTTCTGTCAGAATAACTGACTTCTGTAATAGTAACAGAGAATTTAGGAATGCGACCCATCCACCCAATTTTTGTAATAATAAATAAATAAATATTAACAATACTTTACTTGATTTTTGTTTCACAAACGAAGGTATACTTTTACTACAAAGTTAGCTTTAGAAGCAGACACTTCATTATAAACACTGTGTCATTAGCTGTATAATTTTTTTGTATTAATTTTATCTGGTAAAGTTATCAGGATATGAAAGTTCTTGAGAACACTTTACAGTTCATTCTCGAGGTGAAATTTCTTGGCATTTATATGTTGAACACATAATAATACTGGAGTGCATGGAGCGCCACGATTACACTCAACAATGGTTAAATATTATCATGGTTATGCATTACTGTAACATAAGACCCAACCATAACAACACTTTCAAAAGTGTGTAACAGATGTTACACATCCCTTAAGTACTGCTACAGTCTAGTATGTTCCTTCACTCTCAGCTGTCCCTAAATATCTTTCCTCATATATCTGAGGAAGTTTACAAGCATTAGTCTGTACATAATTAATTTAAATTAGGACAGTATTTAAAAACTGCTCTGTCTTTTTACTTACTTGTTGTCTATGTGACAGCATTCAATATGTGCTTTACTGGTCTTCAAAGCTGGAAAAACACTTCAGCTTTTTTTTTTTTTATTATTTTGTAGCAAGTAGTACATGGAATTGATAAGAATCCATGCACTACAAAGATTTATGATTGGGTCTCACCGATGATAACCTGTGCTCTTGTTATGGACGCCTTGATTCACTTTTCAGGCTTCACTCTTGAGGTGAATTTGTTGGCATCCATGTCTCAAACATATAACAATGTGGTTACAATCAGAGACCTAATCATAACTCTCTATTTTATGATCAGAAACCAGATCATAATCCTCTATGATGTTGTTAGATACAATGAAGTTTCAATTACTGAAATAGCTGGAGAAGCAATGTTGGACATTGACTGAAAAAAACCTAGTTTGACAGCATTAACAGACAAAAAGAAGAAAAAGAATGGTCAGCTTCAAAAGTCTATTTTAGGATACAGATATAGTACATGATGCCATACTTATAGGTTCATAGGTATATACTAGGCTACCAGGCACAAGAGCCTTTACAAGCCTAGCCATGCTTCCCAAATGTAAACAACACGTTTTTGAGTGCCCTAGATTTTTAAGGTTATATGCAAGCTACAGCATGAATGGTCAAGCATTTATTGCCTGCCACTGTACATTAGAGACAAAAGAGTCAGAACAGAGGTGAATTTCTGATTTCCATCCACTCGTCCAAGCTATGCTTGAATATGGTTAGGGATGAGATTTGATTCACCTGGATTGGAAGCTGATATTCAAAAGCCTAGAGGGGACAGGTGCAGACCATTCTTGGCAACAAATGTAGTCTATCAGCCATGTCTTCCCTTGTTAACAATTATTGCACCCCCTTGGAATGACACCATATGCTAAACCAATTATTAAAGTCACTCATCTTCTGTTATATTATGGCATTATACTTGGTGATAGTAGAATGCTGCTCGATGCTTGGCTCATGTCAGCCAGGGACACATAGTCTAAGAGCTCCATAATGTGTCTCTCTTCATACTGTCCAAGGAGGTACATCTCAGGTCATTTACACCCACATGGATTAGGACCAAGCCATACTGGTGGATCCTGGTTCCTGATAGACAACTGACCATGACTGTTTCTTTGCTCAGCTTAGTGAATGTGACATCTGTGTGTCTCACAATGGATTCTTCTATGACTACAGCAATATTTTTGTGTGTTGGCTTGTCTTAAGGTCTTTGAGCTTGAGACCCTGTGAGATGCTGTATGTGTATTGGTGGGTGTTATTTCAGTGGTGTGTTTTTAGTGCTGCTGAGAGGAGCAGGCAGTCACTGGAATGATGTTTCCTGAAAAAAATGTTTAGCCCCTGGGCTCACTTTTAACATATTATGAACATGTCTCAGATTTCCTAGCACCATAAGTCCCACATTTCCCATGGTCTCTGCAATACAGTATATACAAAATGAACAGATATGTCAATAGACCACTTGCTCTTTCTGACAGAAGATTGGTCGGCTTTTCAACCATTTCTGACCATTGGTAAGTGAGGAAGTACTACCATTTAGAAATTCACAGACTCAGCTGAATGACAAATTAAAACACTACTAATATTATTTTCATGGAGAGTCTGGGACGCAAGTAACATAAATATACCAATCTATCCTGTAAACTAGAAAAGTTTCTAATAAAGAATCTGGGGGAAGATGTTAACATCTTTGACATGATATAATTATGTAATAAGACACTCTGGCATACCTTATTAATACAAATAGTATGGTACAAAAAAGGAGACTAATGAGTAAGAAAATAAATGTATCCAGTTCATCAAAATGAAAATGATATCTAATGCATTTCTCCTGCAACAACTGATTTTGTTTTTGTCTTCTACTCATATATGCATATGAATGAAGAATAATTACATAATCATAACCTATATAACCTACTCTACTAAGAATTACCCATCGCAGTCTTCTCAAAATCATTAAAATCACAGCATATGCATCTTACATGAGCAAATTTACCATATGCTGGCTAATTCATCCAGATTCCAAGGAGTGTACTGCATGCCAGAATGGAAGCGTTTCCTTGTACTGGATTTTATGTAAAACAGTTGTAAGCTGACCCTGGTGTGCACAAGTTTTATGTTTAATTAACCAATTTCCTTAGTAGTCATACTAAAAGTCACGCCACATGCATTGTTATTAATCTAGGCAAACAAGTATATGACGTTCACATAGTTACTGATAAAAATTAGCAACAGAGTGCCATCAGATATAAATTCTTTTTCAAAATGATTCACAAACAGTTTCGCATATCTGAAGCAAAGGTAGTCCCATGGCTATGAAAACACGGTGAAAATTAGATAAATTTGCTCAGCTGTATTGTGCAGTCTTTCTAAGCCACCTGCATGTTGTTAAAAAATCTATTGGTTTGAGTACACACTGAGTACCTTTAATGTCAGTTGATATGGCATCCAATAGGTTGTGGTTTTTCATGCCACTTATAAGAAAATCTATAATGGATGAAAAACACCCCTTGAAACTGTAAACTTTTGCCTTGTGTTATGTTAGGCTAATAAGATATCGGTGATTGTCCTTGCTTTTCTCATGTCTGGCCATAGAAAAGCAGGCATCTTGGAAGGGTCTATATCATATCCTTGAACTGTCACTTCAACGAATGGCATTTAATCAGAAATGCTGTCCATTGACCCCCCCCCTTCCACTAATTGTATATACCAACTCTGAGATTGCACTACAGTGGGAAAAGGGCAAATTTCCTGATTCCTACCATAATGTAGTTTCAGTAAGTACAGTTTGATGAGGCATGTTCGACAAAATGCCATTTGAAATGCCATTTGATGAACAGTTCCTTCAATAATATAATAGGTACCCATCTTGGAAATGTGCTTTGAAGAACTGTGTAGCTATTTTTTGCTTGTCTAATGTCGTAATTCCTCTGAAAAACTTTGCATACATTCTTGCAGTTTTCATCTTCAGTAAATCTATGTGTACCCCATAACTGATCCCTTGTTGTCAAAGCTTCAGTGATGGTTTTTGAAGAATTAACTGTCAAGGTGCTGCTTACTGTGCTGGAACTGAAGTCTTCTTAAGACACTAAGGTCTTGCTGGCTGGATTCTGCTGAAATCAAAGTCTAGTTATAAATGCATTCATAGTCTGTTGCCCACAGAAACTTGCAGAATATACACTGATGCAGCATCAAACTCTGTCATAAAAGCAATAACCAATAAATTACTTTTTATAACAAATCACACTAACTACTGTTACAGCTTCAGGTACTACGCTACTTTACTTCTCAAACAGCATGGATGATGTGAGAGATGCAATATTACCTCGCAACAAATGGGAGTTCCTACACAAATATCTCTAACAATGTTATCTGCTATAGTCTCTTTATAGTGGTTTTACATTCTGTTTTTCTCCTTGGTATTCTATTTTGGTATTTGTATGAAAACATCTGTTTGCTGGTGTTTGCAGAAAAAATATGTTTTCATTCTGTACAGAAATAATACTGGTATTGTCTTTTAAGGAAACATCTTGAGCAAATGCTGACTTGATGAAAGTATATTCTTTCAAACTTCCTTGCTTAACAGTCATATAATAGAAACATGTACAAATTGTTTTCCTGTTGATCATTCTTTAAAGAAGCTGCATACATTCTGTTTTTTTACATTTTTGCTCTTACTGACCATGTGAAATGCATACATCCTGTTTTTCACATTTTTGCTCTTACTGACAATGCGAAATGCATACATCCTGTTTTTCACATTTTTGCTCTTACTTCTTCTTCTGGCTTTTCCCGGTTAGGGGTCGCCACACCGGATCACCTGTCTGCTCATGATTGGCAGTAGAGGTTTACAGTGTCGAGTTGCCAGCCCAGCACCCAACCTTCCACAGAAGGCACACACATGCACACACTCATACCTAGGGCCAATTTAGAGTGTCCAATCCACCTACAGCATGTCTTTGGGATGTGGGAGGAAACAGGAGCACCTGGAGGAAACCCACATGACCATAGGGAGGACATGCAAACTCCACACAGAAGGCACCCCAGCCGAGGATCGAACCAGAGAACCTCTTGCTATGAGGCAACAACTCTAACCGCTGCACCACCGCGGCCACCCTTCATTTTTGCTCTTACTGACAATGTGAAATGCATACATCCTGTTTTTCACGTTTTTGCTTTTACTGACAATGTGAAATGCATGCATGCTAAGTCTGTAGAAGGTCAGCTTTCTTGCTGACAGTGTGAAATGCATACATTCTTGCTGATTCTGTAGGACAAATCCATTAAGCAAATTCCTTATTTTTCAAGCCACAGTCATTTAATATGGATGCTAATCACATATTGCTAAACTATATTTCTACATTTAAGCAAGCTTTACTTTATACCTTATTTATGTTACATATTTGTAGCAGAATTACTTTCAACCTTAATACCTTGTTAAGCATATTCTAACAGTTTTATTAATCCAGGGGAGTCTATTGCTTCCTAGCTTAACCTATCTTGGTGGAGCAAAAGTATCTAGATTACTTAGGTTCATAGGTTCATAGGTTCATAGGTTCATAGGTTCATAGGTTTATACTAGGCTATCTGCCCTAAGGCATTTATAAGCCTAGCCCAAATTATTGTGGCTTACGCCACCCCTTATATGAAAAAATACTGTGCCCATTAGTTTGTTGTGCCTCTGTCCAGCAGTGACCCAGAGATGATTCCCGGGGTAAACCTACGATCTCCCATCCACAGGTCTAGATTTCTCTTGAACAGAGTCAGCGAGGTGCTCTGCCTCACATGGACCGGGATTTTATTCCACAGCATAGGGAGTCTCTGAGTGATAAATCTATCCCTCCAGCACGTCCTATTTATATCCGTGCTAAGGTTTAAGTCGCTTGCTCTAGTGGTTTTGGTGGATTTGGATTTTTGAGGTGGAGCATGTCCATTAATTCCGGGTTGGACATGGCCTTGTATGTCAGGCACATGTCACCTCTGAGCAGACGGTATGCGACTGAATAGAGCTGGAGTTTCTTCAATCTGGCAGCATATGACAGATTTTGGAGTCCTTTATCCTTTTGGTGAGGAACTTTTGGGGTCTCTCCAATTGCTGCAGATGTCGGGTGAGATACATCCCGAATGGGGCATTGTACTCGATCATTGGTCTGATAAGTGAAGAGTACAGGGGAACAATGACCTCACTAGATCTGGATGTGAATCCCTTCATGATCAGGTGGGCAATGTAGAAGGTCTTTCTAACCACTTTAGCAATGTGAGTGTCAAAAGAAAGGCCACTGTCAACCTGGGTCCCCAGGTCCCTGATAACCTCTTCTGTGCTTAGTGGATTGCCACCTATATGGTAGCTTGGGGTTACCTTGTTTTTCCCGAAGGGTATGACTATACATTTTTGGCGTTTAACTTCAGGCCATGGCTCTGGCACCAGCTATCTGTTTCCGTGAGTCCCTTCTGAAGGATATCCGTGTCCGATGCACTTTCCACTATGGCGCCAGTTTGCAGTCATCTGCAAACTTTGTCAGCCAAAGTCCTCCCATGTTGGCCTGTACTTCTGAGAAGTAGATGCCAAACAATAGGGGCCAAGGACCGAGCCCTGTGGGACACCACTTGTGACCGGCTTGGAGTCTGACACAGCGCCAGCAACTCTAACCCTGTGGGTTCTGTCCTTAAGCCAGTTTGCAACCCATCTTGTGACATATGGGTTTACATTTAAGCTGGTAAGTTTTTCTACAATACCCGAGTGGGGTATTGTGTCGAAAGCCTTTGCAAGGTCAAGGTAGGCTGTATGGACTGCCTTTCCCTCATCAATGGCCTTGGTGACTATTTCCAAGAAGTCGACCAAGTTCAAAAGGCATGATCTTCCCTTGACAAAGCCAAACTGGGTCGGGTCCAATGTCTGCAAGTCCCCTATATCTTTGTTTATGAGCTCCATTATGATCCTCTCCATAGCTTTGCAGACTAGACTTGTTAACCTTATGGGGCGGTAATTACCAGGGTCCGTAGAGGCGCCACCTTTGTGGAGTGGGACCACAGTTGCCGTACGCCACTCCTTGGGCACGTATCCTGTGGTAAGGCTGAGATTAAACAGCTGCCTTATGTGCGGGTTTAATTCCTCATTTAGCTCGTGTAGCACACAGCCGGGGACACCATCCGGTCCCATTGATGCTGTGTTTTTAGCTTTAGAGAGAGCAGCTTTCACCTGCGCATTTGAGATGTCCGGGAGGCTACACTCGGCTGGGATAGTTATCTCTCCTTTAGGGGAGGAGAGGGGGGTGAAGTTTGCACTGAACCTGTCTGCCAGTATGTTGGCAATGTCTGTGGGTTCAGTGATTTTTGTATCATTTTGGACTAATTCTGAGCATATCTGTGAGTTTCCACCCAGGTTCCTAACATAGCTGAAAAAGGCCTTATGATTGTCCTTTGAATCCATGGCAATTTTTCTCTCAAAATTGGCCTTAGTTGATTTTATGAGTGCTCGTATTTTTTACTAATAATGATCAGGGTGACTTCCCTTTTATGGATTTTGTTCTATCATGTAATAGCTTTCTCCTCTTATTGTAAAGTTTGTTAATGGCTGGGGTCCACCAGACTGGACGTTTGCCCTTTGTGGAAAGAGTCTTGGTTTTATTTGGGATTGCCTGATCCATGCAGTCCTGGAGGTGTTTATAGAAGGCATTTGTAAGGGCTTCCGCAGCTTGGGTTGTGGTTTCCTCTGACTCAGGGGCCTTGAAGGATACCACACCAGTCTTGAGTAGTGTGAAGTTTGCTTTAGAGAAGTTCTTCACTATGGTCTTTTTTGTTTGGGGTGGGGGCGGGATGTGGATTTCCAGTGAGATTAGTTTATGATCAGATCTCACCAATGAGGGATATACTTCCGGTGTGGAGCATTTTGTCCCCATGTTTGTGACAATGAGATCTAGTATATTTTCTCCTCTCGTGGGAACAGTGACTTATCTTATTAAAACATGGGAGGGCACTGCTAATAATCTGAGGTGGTTGATGAAAGATCAGTTTGTCTCTAAATAAATTTGCCCATTCCTGTCAATAGCAGAGACATGAACTTCTAATAACAATTAATTTGGTGATTAATGAGTGATTATTTGTCTTTTCATATGATATGATTAGAAATGGTCACTTAAATGGTTCAGAAGACTGTCACAAATTAAAATATTTCAGGGTTTCTTGGTAGCATCAAATCCATTATGCTTTCCTCGCTTGTACTTTAATCAGTTCTAGTAGCTTGTATAATTACTTCTTAGAAGCCCGAAATAATACTTTTATTAGAAGTCACTATTCTCCTTGAATGTATTCCCATTGACAACCCTTCAACATAAACCCCTGGTTCATATGTCACTTTAGAGAGTATCTATGTTTTGCTGTCATCCACTTATATAATCTATGTCTCATGGAAAACATTATGCCACAGATCTGGAAAATGTTTCTAATTAAACTCTTCCCAAAGCAAATCAACTCAAAAGATACATCTCACTTTCATACAATATCCACCATCCCAATGCCGAGCAAACTTCTTGAAAAGATAGTCTACTTTCAGCTTTCCCTCTATATCCTGCAGTACAACCTTCTCACCTCCAAACAACATGGATTCTGGCCTGACTGAAGTACTATGACAACACTTTGGTCCCTAACTGATGATATCCTGCAAAACTCTGATAGTGGCCTACCTACAGGTGCTCTATTTATGGACCTGGAAAAGGAATTTGACGTCAGTGACCACTATCTCCTCCAAAGCAAAATAATTGAAATTGGTATCAGTCCAGACACCTCTCCCTAGTTTACAAACTTCCTGACAGACACTTCAGATATAGAATAAGATCCTCCCAATCAGAACCTGTATCCATTACCAAAGGTGTACCACAAAGACCCATTCTTGCCCCCTCTTCTTCTCCATATTCATTAACAAACTTCCTTGTGACATCTCCTATCTCCCACTTATCCTCTGTGATGGTAGTATGTTTATTTACCATTCAGATCACTTTCACATCAACATTCAATGCCAACTCAGGTCAGACTTACATGAGTTCCATTAATGGCTAATAAACCATAAACAACTTCTCAATCCCACCAAGACCAAAGCTGTGCTTATTGGAACTCCACAGAAAATTCACCAAGCACCTGACTTGTTAATTATCTTTGACTTATACAACCATTCCATAGAGACAGCCTCCATCTTCAAATACCTAGGACTATTGCTTGATCAGTCAATAAACTTCCATTACCCATAGACAAAGTGAGAGCCAAAATAAACTCCCTCCTTTTCGGGGCCAAAAAATCTCCCCTTTTGTATTCCAACCAGCCAATGCAGCCACTGCCAAAGGACTTCTCCTTTCTCAACTTGAATATGGGCTCCTGATTTTTGCTTCTGCCTCTAAGAACAACATTGCCACACTCTAGACTATGTCTAACGGCATCTGTTGATTCATTACAAACTAACCTCCCTGTCAGCATTATTGTATCACCCTAGAAAAAGCCAAATGGCTACCTGTAAACAAAGATCTAACCAAGTTTAAGGATCCCAATTCTACAAACTGCTCCAGCACTAGACATTTACTCTCCTTGCAGCTAGACATCACAAAAAAACCCTCCTCATACAGCTGGAGACACTACTCAAAAGCCACACCAACTTTCATTACCCCAAGATCCAAACCCCACAGTACTGCACATGCTTTCTCCTCACAGGCAGCTACTCTTTGGCAAGCTCTCTCAATTGACAGTAAGGAAATTAACACTTATTCCAAATTCAGAATTCAACTCAAAAAGCACTTCTTCATCCAAGCCAAATGCTCCTGCTTCAACATACAACATAACACATAACTTGTCTTCTTTCTTCTCCCTTCTATGTTGAGATTAATTGAAGATTGACCCACTTTACAAACGAATGCATATATTGTAAATTACACTCTGTTTGATGGTTCATTGCACTGTGCTTGTTTACTGGAATGTGTTACACAGTTTGTTCTATGTAATTAGTCTGAGCTATTCTGTTATTACTTACATTTCTGTATTTTTTGTGTGTGAAATGTTTTGTATTTCACCCTGGCTGAGCCTGAAATTGGTCAGTATTGATCAGTACACTACCCCTGTAAACAAACAAAAATAAATTGATAAATAAATAAATTTTACAATTTGTTTACCTGGTAAGTTAGCTGGTAAAGTGCATCATTAGGTCCAGGGGGGTGGGTACTGCACTCCTGAGTGTGTTGTCCTTCAGATGAGATGTTAAACTGTGGTCCAATCTACTCGGGCTAGTAGTACTTGGATATAAAAGATCTACTGGCACGTATTGAAAAGAGTAGGGTAAGATACCTGATGAACTAACCCTCTCCCCAATAGTTGAATACCACCTCGGGTCTCCCTTAAAAAGAGGCCACTAATCTAGTGGGACTAGAGTCAGTCAACAAAGGATACATAAATAAAACAAAGGGTGAATAAACAAATTTTGTCTTACTCTTCAAATTTAACCAAAGAAAAACACACTGCCAGGTAAAGCACTCCCCTCAAATATTTAAAACCATATAGAAAAAAATGAGGATAGAGAGTGCACCACGAGCTGATACTCAAAATTCAACAAATAAGTCCAAGAGAATCACTAGTAAAATAAACTCTTCGTTTATTGCGGACAACAATAACTGCAGCAAAGTAGTAGTAAGCGCTTTCGCGTTGACACCCAACGCTTCATCAGACATAAAAGGCTGCTGAAAGTGATCCCTTTTAAACATCCAATAGCATGATGTCATAATTGACTTAAAGAAACAGTTAAGTCCCAAAAATATAAAAATGCAAATGAATAAAAACAAAAAACATATACATAAAAACATGTATAAAAAACATGATTGTTAAAAACTTTAATACAAAAACAACTATGTAGAAATGACATAGAGATAAACATCAATGTTTCAATGGTCTGGAAGCTAAAAAGGGCTTAATAGAAAGTCTTTCGTTAAGCCCAAACCTATGTGCTTGTAATTTAGTGATCCACTTGCCTTCTCTTTCTTCAACCCTATTACTAGCGTTACCTAATCTACTATCTGTCTTCACCAATTCAAGGACAAGAAATTTAAAGATGTGATTTTCACCTGCCTCAGCTACATGTTTTGCAAGGGCATTCAGTATGTTACCTTTAGATATTGCATAAATATGCTCTCTTATGCGTTCTCTTAACGACCTAGTGGTCATACCCACATAAAACTTGCTGCATGCTTGGCACTCAGCTAGATAAACCAAGTTAGTGGACCTACAACTAGCATGATGTTTAAAAATATAGATCCTGTGCGTGTCAGGATGTGTGAATTTGTCAGTGTTAGCTATGTGTCTACACTGATTGCAAGAAGAACAAGCAAAAGTGCCACTTCGTGTGCTTGTCTTATCGTTAGTCTGAGGTTTATCATAACAAAGTAGCCTGTTCAACGATAGCATATTCTTATATGCTACTCGGGGTCTATTATCAACTAAAGATTTTATACTATCATCTACCATAAGGAGATTCCAATGTCTGTTAAGAATCTTCAGAACATGTTTATTCTTATTAGTATATGGAATCATAATCCTATTAGTCTGAGGTCTGGCTACATGGGTGGAACATGTGCTCTGGATACCCCGTCTCCTAATGATAGGTATGGCTTCATTTTCCCTCTTATTGTCACCTTCAGAAACAGCTTCAAGTACTGATTCTCTGTTGTAACCTCTAGTAGTAAAATTAGTAACTAAATCAGACTTCTGTCTTTGATATGCTGGATGCGTAGAAGTTAATCTAGAGGCTCTCATGACTTGGTTCTGAACAATATTCCTATAGATGTGTTGAGGATGCATGCTATCTCTGTGGAGTAAGTTGTTCCTCCAACAATTCTTCCTAAATAGCTCGGTGTCAAAACCATGGCTGTTCTTGAACACACTCACATCCAGAAAATCTACATGTCTAGAGGAATGTGCATAATCAAAACTCAAAAAATCAGTGGTTGAATTGAGATAATCAATAAAGTCTAGAAGACGTTCAATAGTGCCTCCCCATAAGAGGAAGACATCATCCACAAATCTATTGTAGAATAACAGTGAGTCAAGAAAAATGGAATCCTGATTAAACACAAAAAGCTGTTCCCAGTGTGCCAAAACTAAATTGGCATAAGCGTTGGCACACGGGGTGCCCATCGCTACTCCTTTAGTTTATAAATAGTAGGTGTTCTCATGGCATAACACATTGTTCTCAAGGATTATTTCGAGTAGGGATAAACATCTATCTACCATGTGAGGTGTGAGCTCACTGTGTGTCAAAAATGCTCTAATGTATTCTAAGCCTATATCGTTAGGAATCGAAGTGAACAGTGACTTGACGTCCAATGATACTAATATACAAACATCATTAAAACAAAAAGACTGCTCAAAGGTTGCCAGATTCTCTAGAAAGTTGATGGTATCTTTCAAAATATGCTTGACATTTAAAACAATAGGCTTGAGAACCTTGTCAAGGTAAATAGAAAGAGGCTCAGTTAGCCATCCTCGGCTGGATACTATTGGACGCAAAGGTGGATCATTTGCGTCCTTGTGTATCTTGGGAAGACCTCTAAAAGATGGTACTAAGGGTTTATCAACAAGTAGATACTGATATAAATCATTATCAATCACACTAGTTAACAACAAATCATATAGCATAGCGTGAACATTCTTAATGAGACTATTTAGACTATATTTGGGTATTGGTAAATAAGTCTCAACATCAGATAGCATGGCATTCATCTTGCTGCTATATGAGGAGCTGTCCATTACAACGACAGCTCCACCTTTGTCCGCTTGTCTGATAGTAATAGCCCCATTAGTTCTTAAACTGTCTAAGGCTTTTCTCTCATGTTGTGTCAAATTTGTGAAATGGGGTTTGGCATGATTATCATTATATAACTTAAACAAATCATCCTCCACAGCTTGCTCAAAGGCTTCCAGAAGAGGATGTAAGGGAGGAATAAATGTAGATGGTTTTCTAAAAATGGCATGTTGATTCACAACCTCCTCATTATGCTGACCATATAGTAACTTGAGAGCCAAATTCCTCGTAAACATTTTTACATCCACAATTATGTCAGTAACATCATTACTATAGGAAGGAATAAATCCCAAACCCTTGTTCAAAACAGAATGCTCAAAAACACTTAACACATGACTCGAGATATTCACTACTAAATTCTCTGAATGGAGTGTCTCAGAATTTAAAACATTACCACTCATGTCTTCGGTCGCCATGCCTTCTTGGTTAGAGGCATACTGTCCTCCATGAACTTCCTTTTGTTCGTCCTCGTCGACGGAGACCAAGTTCTCTTTTCTTGAGGTCTGAAAGGTAAGGGAAAAGAAGGGAGACCTTCTCCCAATGCAAACAACTCTTCTTCATTTGAAATGACGAAAGAATCGATGCTAAGTTGTTTATTCCGTTGTTCGCATGTTTTCGGTCTCACAGAAGCTGCCTTCTCATTCCGTATCACAGGTTCAAGACCGGAATCAATATGAACCTGTGCTTGTGTGATAGTGACACGGGACTGTAACATAGTGTCCTGGTTAAGCTCGTCTACCACCCCTCCGTGTTTTTCTCCATTGGTAGCCATAACCGGTGCAGTCTGTATAGCTTCTTCCTCTGGCGTCAAAGAGATAGAATGGTTAAGCTGGATGACACGTGACCCATCTGCAGCAGCATGGGATGGACGCGAAACCTTTACGGAAGTGTCGGTAGTAGTAGAACTTGTTCCGTGGATCTCTTTGGGCCAGGAAAAAACCCGGGACTGAGAGAAATCTATGAAGTCCCTCTGTAGCTTGTGTTTCTTATCACGCAAGCACTTGAGATCTAAAGAAGACAGCATATGTTTTAAATCATTGAGCATGATGTTGCACTGCTCGTTGCTTAACATGTCATTCAATTCAGTGTAAATGGTTGCAACTTCAGCTTTTAACTCTCTGATGGAAATGTCATAATGCTCAATGAGAATGTTTAAATAGCAAAAGCTTGTATCTATGTTACATTTTTGCCATTGTGCTAAAAGTCTGGGTTGAGAATTGCCGAAAGTCGGCATTTTAAGGATCCTTAAACCTCGTGGCACTAACTTAAACTTAAGGCAGGCTTCCATATGAAGTCTCTGCCACTGGATAGTACGCATTTTGTAGAGCTTGTTCTCGAGATTTCTGGTCATCATTGTTAAGTCCATGTTGTTCTTATAGGAATTAGACCCATCTCCAGGGGTATTGAGGTCAGAGGTAGTAAGTTTGAGTAATGGGTTGATGGTGAAATCAACAAGTCCATCCAAATCAAACATTTTTTCAGCTTCTTGATTAGGAAGAGGCAAACTAGACTTAGCAGCCATGTCCTGGCAGAAATGAATACGTAGACCAGCAGTAACCAAAGAAAAACACACTGCCAGGTAAAGCACTCCCCTCAAATATTTAAAACCATATAGAAAAAAATGAGGATAGAGAGTGCACCACGAGCTGATACTCAAAATTCAACAAATAAGTCCAAGAGAATCACTAGTAAAATAAACTCTTCGTTTATTGCGGACAACAATAACTGCAGCAAAGTAGTAGTAAGCGCTTTCGCGTTGACACCCAACGCTTCATCAGACATAAAAGGCTGCTGAAAGTGATCCCTTTTAAACATCCAATAGCATGATGTCATAATTGACTTAAAGAAACAGTTAAGTCCCAAAAATATAAAAATGCAAATGAATAAAAACAAAAAACATATACATAAAAACATGTATAAAAACATGATTGTTAAAAACTTTAATACAAAAACAACTATGTAGAAATGACATAGAGATAAACATCAATGTTTCAATGGTCTGGAAGCTAAAAAGGGCTTAATAGAAAGTCTTTCGTTAAGCCCAAACCTATGTGCTTGTAATTTAGTGATCCACTTGCCTTCTCTTTCTTCAACCCTATTACTAGCGTTACCTAATCTACTATCTGTCTTCACCAATTCAAGGACAAGAAATTTAAAGATGTGATTTTCACCTGCCTCAGCTACATGTTTTGCAAGGGCATTCAGTATGTTACCTTTAGATATTGCATAAATATGCTCTCTTATGCGTTCTCTTAACGACCTAGTGGTCATACCCACATAAAACTTGCTGCATGCTTGGCACTCAGCTAGATAAACCAAGTTAGTGGACCTACAACTAGCATGATGTTTAAAAATATAGATCCTGTGCATGTCAGGATGTGTGAATTTGTCAGTGTTAGCTATGTGTCTACACTGATTGCAAGAAGAACAAGCAAAAGTGCCACTTCGTGTGCTTGTCTTATCATTAGTCTGAGGTTTATCATAACAAAGTAGCCTGTTCAACGATAGCATATTCTTATATGCTACTCGGGGTCTATTATCAACTAAAGATTTTATACTATCATCTACCATAAGGAGATTCCAATGTCTGTTAAGAATCTTCAGAACATGTTTATTCTTATTAGTATATGGAATCATAATCCTATTAGTCTGAGGTCTGGCTACATGGGTGGAACATGTGCTCTGGATACCCCGTCTCCTAATGATAGGTATGGCTTCATTGTCCCTCTTATTGTCACCTTCAGAAACAGCTTCAAGTACTGATTCTCTGTTGTAACCTCTAGTAGTAAAATTAGTAACTAAATCAGACTTCTGTCTTTGATATGCTGGATGCGTAGAAGTTAATCTAGAGGCTCTCATGACTTGGTTCTGAACAATATTCCTATAGATGTGTTGAGGATGCATGCTATCTCTGTGGAGTAAGTTGTTCCTCCAACAATTCTTCCTAAATAGCTCGGTGTCAAAACCATGGCTGTTCTTGAACACACTCACATCCAGAAAATCTACATGTCTAGAGGAATGTGCATAATCAAAACTCAAAAAATCAGTGGTTGAATTGAGATAATCAATAAAGTCTAGAAGACGTTCAATAGTGCCTCCCCATAAGAGGAAGACATCATCCACAAATCTATTGTAGAATAACAGTGAGTCAAGAAAAATGGAATCCTGATTAAACACAAAAAGCTGTTCCCAGTGTGCCAAAACTAAATTGGCATAAGCGTTGGCACACGGGGTGCCCATCGCTACTCCTTTAGTTTGTAAATAGTAGGTGTTCTCATAGCATAACACATTGTTCTCAAGGATTATTTCGAGTAGGGATAAACATCTATCTACCATGTGAGGTGTGAGCTCACTGTGTGTCAAAAATGCTCTAATGTATTCTAAGCCTATATCGTTAGGAATCGAAGTGAACAGTGACTTGACGTCCAATGATACTAATATACAAACATCATTAAAACAAAAAGACTGCTCAAAGGTTGCCAGATTCTCTAGAAAGTTGATGGTATCTTTCAAAATATGCTTGACATTTAAAACAATAGGCTTGAGAACCTTGTCAAGGTAAATAGAAAGAGGCTCAGTTAGCCATCCTCGGCTGGATACTATTGGACGCAAAGGTGGATCATTTGCGTCCTTGTGTATCTTGGGAAGACCTCTAAAAGATGGTACTAAGGGTTTATCAACAAGTAGATACTGATATAAATCATTATCAATCACACTAGTTAACAACAAATCATATAGCATAGCGTGAACATTCTTAATGAGACTATTTAGACTATATTTGGGTATTGGTAAATAAGTCTCAACATCAGATAACATGGCATTCATCTTGCTGCTATATGAGGAGCTGTCCATTACGACAGCTCCACCTTTGTCCTGTCTGATAGTAATAGCCCCATTAGTTCTTAAACTGTCTAAGGCTTTTCTCTCATGTTGTGTCAAATTTGTGAAATGGGGTTTGGCATGATTATCATTATATAACTTAAACAAATCATCCTCCACAGCTTGCTCAAAGGCTTCCAGAAGAGGATGTAAGGGAGGAATAAATGTAGATGGTTTTCTAAAAATGGCATGTTGATTCACAACCTCCTCATTATGCTGACCATATAGTAACTTGAGAGCCAAATTCCTCGTAAACATTTTTACATCCACAATTATGTCAGTAACATCATTACTATAGGAAGGAATAAATCCCAAACCCTTGTTCAAAACAGAATGCTCAAAAACACTTAACACATGACTCGAGATATTCACTACTAAATTCTCTGAATGGAGTGTCTCAGAATTTAAAACATTACCACTCATGTCTTCGGTCGCCATGCCTTCTTGGTTAGAGGCATACTGTCCTCCATGAACTTCCTTTTGTTCGTCCTCGTCGACGGAGACCAAGTTTTCTTTTCTTGAGGTCTGAAAGGTAAGGGAAAAGAAGGGAGACCTTCTCCCAATGCAAACAACTCTTCTTCATTTGAAATGACGAAAGAATCGATGCTAAGTTGTTTATTCCGTTGTTCGCATGTTTTCGGTCTCAGAGAAGCTGCCTTCTCGTTCCGTATCACAGGTTCAAGACCGGAATCAATATGAACCTGTGCTTGTGTTCTGTTTTGAACAAGGGTTTGGGATTTATTCCTTCCTATAGTAATGATGTTACTGACATAATTGTGGATGTAAAAATGTTTACGAGGAATTTGGCTCTCAAGTTACTATATGGTCAGCATAATGAGGAGGTTGTGAATCAACATGCTATTTTTAGAAAACCATCTACATTTATTCCTCCCTTACATCCTCTTCTGGAAGCCTTTGAGCAAGCTGTGGAGGATGATTTGTTTAAGTTATATAATGATAATCATGCCAAACCCCATTTCACAAATTTGACACAACATGAGAGAAAAGCCTTAGACAGTTTAAGAACTAATGGGGCTATTACTATCAGACAGCGACAAAGGTGGAGCTGTCGTAATGGACAGCTCCTCATATAGCAGCAAGATGAATGCCATGCTATCTGATGTTGAGACTTATTTACCAATACCCAAATATAGTCTAAATAGTCTCATTAAGAATGTTCACGCTATGCTATATGATTTGTTGTTAACTAGTGTGATTGATAATGATTTATATCAGTATCTACTTGTTGATAAACCCTTAGTACCATCTTTTAGAGGTCTTCCCAAGATACACAAGGATGCAAATGATCCACCTTTGCGTCCAATAGTATCCAGCCGAGGATGGCTAACTGAGCCTCTTTCTATTTACCTTGACAAGGTTCTCAAGCCTATTGTTTTAAATGTCAAGCATATTTTGAAAGATACCATCAACTTTCTAGAGAATCTGGCAACCTTTGAGCAGTCTTTTTGTTTTAATGATGTTTGTATATTAGTATCATTGGACTTCAAGTCACTGTTCACTTCGATTCCTAACGATATAGGCTTAGAATACATTAGAGCATTTTTGACACACAGTGAGCTCACACCTCACATGGTAGATAGATGTTTATCCCTACTCGAAATAATCCTTGAGAACAATGTGTTATGCTATGAGAACACCTACTATTTACAAACTAAAGGAGTAGCGATGGGCACCCCGTGTGCCAACGCTTATGCCAATTTAGTTTTGGCACACTGGGAACAGCTTTTTGTGTTTAATCAGGATTCCATTTTTCTTGACTCACTGTTATTCTACAATGGATTTGTGGATGATGTCTTCCTCTTATGGGGAGGCACTATTGAACGTCTTCTAGACTTTATTGATTATCTCAATTCAACCACTGATTTTTTGAGTTTTGATTATGCACATTCCTCTAGACATGTAGATTTTCTGGATGTGAGTGTGTTCAAGAACAGCCATGGTTTTGACACCGAGCTATTTAGGAAGAATTGTTGGAGGAACAACTTACTCCACAGAGATAGCATGCATCCTCAACACATCTATAGGAATATTGTTCAGAACCAAGTCATGAGAGCCTTTAGATTAACTTCTACGCATCCAGCATATCAAAGACAGAAGTCTGATTTAGTTACTAATTTTACTACTAGAGGTTACAACAGAGAATCAGTACTTGAAGCTGTTTCTGAAGGTGACAATAAGAGGGACAATGAAGCCATACCTATCATTAGGAGACGGGGTATCCAGAGCACATGTTCCACCCATGTAGCCAGACCTCAGACTAATAGGATTATGATTCCATATACTAATAAGAATAAACATGTTCTGAAGATTCTTAACAGACATTGGAATCTCCTTATGGTAGATGATAGTATAAAATCTTTAGTTGATAATAGACCCCGAGTAGCATATAAGAATATGCTATCGTTGAACAGGCTACTTTGTTATGATAAACCTCAGACTAACGATAAGACAAGCACACGAAGTGGCACTTTGCTTGTTCTTCTTGCAATCAGTGTAGACACATAGCTAACACTGACAAATTCACATCCTGACACGCACAGGATCTATATTTTTAAACATCATGCTAGTTGTAGGTCCACTAACTTGGTTTATCTAGCTGAGTGCCAAGCATGCAGCAAGTTTTATGTGGGTATGACCACTAGGTCGTTAAGAGAACGCATAAGAGAGCATATTTATGCAATATCTAAAGGTAACATACTGAATGCCCTTGCAAAACATGTAGCTGAGGCAGGTGAAAATCACATCTTTAAATTTCTTGTCCTTGAATTGGTGAAGACAGATAGTAGATTAGGTAACGCTAGTAATAGGGTTGAAGAAAGAGAAGGCAAGTGGATCACTAAATTACAAGCACATAGGTTTGGGCTTAACGAAGACTTTCTATTAAGCCCTTTTAGCTTCCAGACCATTGAAACATTGATGTTTATCTCTATGTCATTTCTACATAGTTGTTTTGTATTAAAGTTTTTAACAATCATGTTTTTATACATGTTTTATGTATATGTTTTTGTTTTATTCATTTGCATTTTTATATTTTTGGGACTTAACTGTTTCTTTAAGTCAATTATGACATCATGCTATTGGATGTTTAAAAGGGATCACTTTCAGCAGCCTTTTATGTCTGATGAAGCGTTGGGTGTCAACGCGAAAGCGCTTACTACTACTTTGCTGCAGTTATTGTTGTCCGCAATAAACGAAGAGTTTATTTTACTAGTGATTCTCTTGGACTTATTTGTTGAATTTTGAGTATCAGCTCGTGGTGCACTCTCTATCCTCATTTTTTTACTCTTCAAATTTGTTTTCCCTGCATCCTTTCAATACACATACTAACTAAGAGTGCAATGTAATAACCATGCAATGAATAACTGAGTTAAACCAGAGGTCTGGCAGCCACAAGGAGCCAAGAAACCGTGAGGTTATAGATGGTCTTGGGTGAATTTTAGAATTTATCCAACTTTTGATCCAGTGATGGCCAGAACTAAAAACATTAGTAAGGAAAGAAATTAATTTTTTTTCTTACAAAATAGCAGTTCACAATAAAATAAGAATACCACTGCTTGTAAGGATACATAGATCATGTCTGGGGATAGTGTCTACCTCCTCACCTAGCCTCCAAGAAAATGATAATCACCTTGTGTGTATCTCTCTGGTGCTACAGTATGATGAAAGCCAAGTCTACAAACATGCCTCTCAATCTCTGAACATTAAAAATCATAGTACTGGCCTTTAAAAATCATACCAGAGATTAGAAAGAATAGCGATTTTTTATTTTTTATGATAGGAAGTCTTTTTGTGCTAGGATCTACATAGTCATAATGAATCATTGTGAAGGCTTAGTTCATTTATTTAGGAGGGTATCTACCTACAAACAGGCTGGACTTTATGAGGAGCAACATTAAAGGTAAGAGGAGGAAGGTTAAATCTGAGGTCCAAAAATGAATTTACTGGGCATAAATCATAGCAGTAGAGATGTATGCCCTTAAAAGTCATGTACTAGACAAATTGCCCCTTTTCACGGGCATCCCCAAGCACTGTCGGTTAAGCAACTTGCCCAGAGTCTCACAGAAGGCAAATTAAGATGGAAGGAATCAAACGATGTTACCAGGGCAGAGCTCTTTAACAGTAACCACTTGAAATCTTGGCTCCTATAGAGCAAGTCCTAAAACATGAAGAGTGAATGGCCAAAAAAAAAAAAAAAGGTTCCTTTCACACACATAGTCCTTACACTTTACACTTTGAAATGTGTTACGTTTCTGCTCCATCCCACTCATAATCTACCTGATTAATTCTCTAGGTAGATCATGTGCAGGACAGAATAGAAAGCCAGCAAACTGAATGATCAGGTCTACAGCACCTCCTCCAGGGTTCTGTTGCTGCTTTATCTTTGAACAGAGGCACTGTGGGGAGATTATCTATTTATTTTCTGAAAGGAAAGAAATTACATATTTCTTTAAGTAGCTAAAAAAATAAATAGTTGAAAAGCACCCCAAGCAGAATGTTAGGCCATCCATAACTAGAGTGTATTTAAAAGATAAAAAGCTAGAGGTTCAATGGAAAATAAACAGTAATACTAAGTACTACCATTATAAGTAAATGGATTGAACAAATTGAAGGAGTTAGATATAAGGATAAATAATGTATACAAAACATTTATAGAATTCTGATAGAAGATAATTACATCCAGGAGCCTTTTTATTTAAAAAAGATCTGGAGAAACATAAATTTCAAATGGACCAGATATTATGAAATCATATTCTTGCACATATTTAATTAATGAATCTGGGGAGCCTTAAAAATAGAACCAATAACATCAGTGCTAAAGTAACTGACCAACCTATCTCTTTCACAGTTTTTCTCATAACATAATTAACTAAGCTTGTAAATTAATATATTTATCCCATACATGGAGGTACACACTAGAAATATACCAAAAGTGCAAAGACCTCCAAAATTTAAACCTTCTGCACACAACATGGTCTCAACAGCACCCACTACACATAATAACACATGCATCAGTGTCTCACTCAATAAGCCCCTATATCTAAAACATATCTAAACCAAATCTCTTTGTGATAGGCAACTCCATAGTGAGACACACAGATGTCCCCCTCACTAGGCTGAAAAAGGAAAAAAGTCACAGTCAGCTTTCTGTCTGGTGCCAGGATCCACCAAATCATGCATGCACTCAAGTCTCTCAACAACAAGTATTGTTATGAACCTGTCATAGTCCATATTGGAGTGAATGACTTAAGATGTACCTCACTGGACTATATGAAGAGACACATGATGGAGCTTTCAGATTATGTGTCCCAGACAGATGTGCTCTTAGCCCTAAGCAGCATTCTTCCCTTGCGCAGGATGATGCCACAATACAAACAAAAAATGATTGACTTCAACAATTGGTTTAGCTCCTGGTGTCAGCCCAGGGGGATCTAGTATCTGACACCCTGGGATGATATGGTCGACAGACCATGCTGCTTTGCCAGAGATGGTCTTCACCTGTCACCTCTAGGCTTTAGGTTGGTGGTAAAGGTACTTGCCTCCCCCACAGTGCCTTTATTAGACAATGTTATAAGAATAAAATTTCTGTTGTAAAAATATCCTCCAGAAACAAAATCGTGGTTATACTGATTAATGCTAGGAGTCTAAATCAGAAACTGCACTCACTTGAAGCATTTCTCACTGTGAGCCTGCCAGCCTAGCTGTCTGGAATTTTGTAAATAATCATATCATTTGTGAATATTAATATGATTTATATGCTTGTCTTACAAATGTAAGACAACTATGTGTTATGTGTATATTAAACTACTGGTGCAGAAGTGTATGTTGAACTGTATGTTCTGTACTGAGCTTCAAGAATGTAACCACAGTGTACCATACTGGAAAAGAAAAGAGTTAACTTGCAAACTCTAAAAAAAAAGTGAATTGTTTTATGACTGTGTTTATCTCCCAGATTCACTGAAGGAGACAGGATGTCTACAGCTAGAGGTTTCTTTCTATTGTTTTGAAACAGAAATAATTACTAGGTTTAAAATGTAAAAGTTTTCCAGTTCTAGGCAAATATCTGAGAGATAAGTATTTTTCACAGAGAAATGTTAAAATCTGTTGGTATCTGTTAGCCTGGGAACTGAAGGCAGGTGACAAATAGTAATGTAATCCAGCTGACCCAGCAGTAATGTTATGATATTAATTTGGGAACTCTCTCAGAGACTGAGGATTTTGTATTTATCATTGGACCTGGAAACATCTGTCTTCAGCACTTCTGCCTTGCTAATACTAAGTAACTAGGGAAAAATATCTTTTAGATATAGATAAGAATATAATAAAGATTAGTTTAGATGTTTCCTGTGTTTGAGACTGTCCTGCAATTTTGATTTAAAATATTTCCTGTGATTCTGAACTCTGAAGTGACTGTGTCTGTTATTGAGTATTGTTTTGTTCTTTTATTATGTATTATTAAATATATTTAAACCTTTTAATTGTGTTTGGTTTGTTTAGAGATATTTCATCTCTGAGAGTACTTGCATATGTATTTGGAGACACTGTACAGGCCACTCCTAAATAGCCTTGAAAGTTTTGGTCGCACTTATCATTTGGATAATAGTAATGTTGCACAGTAAAATTGGTCTCCCTTTGGGAAGGGCCTTATAGTAGCTGATAAGCAGTGGTTGGTGGCAGCTGGTACTACCTTATAGTCTGGGCAGAAGGCAGCCTAGCTAGTGAACAAGGTGCCAGCCTTCCCCAGGAGTGTCTTTGTATTTGTATATAAATCAAATCTCAAAGAGTGTGCATGTGTGTGTGTGTGTGTGTGTGTGTGTGTGTGTGTGTGTGTGTGTGTGTGTGTGTGTGTGAGCTACTTGAGCAGGGACAAGAAGAACTGGTTGGACAGAGAGGGTGCTGGAGGTATTGGCTTGACCACTCGGCTGACATCTTAACCCTATAGCTGTGCCAGTGGGGAGTCCTATGGGGGTCCGGAGAAATAGGGAGAAACCAGCCCCAGACTGAATGTGATCTCTGTGTGCTCTTAAGAGAAATTGTGACTTACTGTGTGTGTACTTGTCATCCTCCCAATGTGTACATCCTCACCGGTGCTAGTGATGAGGATTGAGGCTCCTTGATTACTGGGTCAGTGTAGGGGTGTCCCATATTAATTGATTGGCCGTGGTGGGATAGCCACATCACATATTAATTGGTTGATAGTGGTGAGAAAGCCACATCACATATTAATTTGCTTGTAGTGGTGTAGATATTGAATTCCTGTAACCTGTGTACAGTGGTCACTGAAGGTGTTTGTACTCTCAATCAGCCATGCAGAGAACATTCAGAGTTCATATCACAATTGTTTTATTTTTTTTTTTTTTGTTAGCTCAGTTAGTCAGGGAGAGCAGGCAAGCATGTCAGCAGAGGAGAATGGCAAGCTGACAAGGAGCCAGTTAGCTGAGATGTGCCAGGCTATAGGACTGGTGCATGCCAACCTGACTAAAGCAGACATGATTGCAGCTTTAGTCACAGCTGCATCACAGAATAGCAACCAGGAGGACACTCAGACTGGCAGTGGAGATGTATAACTCGCTGAAAATGGACAGCTCAACCTTTCAACAGAGGACTTAAAAATCCATCTGGAGAGACTTGAGTTGGAGGCCAAGCATTAGGAAATTGAAGCAGCAGAGAGACTGAGACATCTGGAGGCTGAGAAAAATGAGAAACTGTGATGTCTGCAGGCTGTGGAGAATGAGAGGCAGAGGCAACATGAAAAGGAGATGCTGACTCTTCACCAGAGTCATGGAGGTAATGGGGATGGGAGTAACTGAACCCCAGAAACAACAAAGGTTAGTAAACTTCTTCCACAATTTACAGAGGAGGATAACTCTGATAGCTTCATTCATATGTTTGAGAGGGTATGTAAACAGTATAATGTTGACCAAGGGCTCTGGGTATAGTTCCTGACCCCCTTACTCCATGGTAAAGCTGTAACTGTTCTTTCCAAACTGTCTGATACTGACTGTTTAAATTATAATGTTGTAAAGAACTCATTTGCTAGAATTTTTTAAGCTAACACGTGAAGCTTACAAGAAAACGTTTTGTGAGCATAGACCCAAGGCCGTTGAAAGTGTGTGTAAATATGTTGCTGAACTAAGCACTTATTTTCATAGGTGGGTGAGTGGATGTCAGGTCACCACTTTTAAAGGTCTGGCAGACCTTTTGGTGAGGGAACAAGCCCTTAGCACTATGCCTGAAGACATGAGAATCTGATTAGCTGATAGACAGTGCAATACTGCAGATGAGTTGGAGAAGAAGGGACACCTACACCTAGCAAGCAGGGCATCACTGCACAGGAAAGGGACACCCAATGCTGCTTATGGGTCTAAGGAAACCCATGGTAGGCAGTCCAGACTGCCCCAACAGAGTCCACCAGAAGCAGGGGAAGCCACTAGTCCTGGTACATGTCCAGGACCTCGGGTTAAATGTTTTAAATGCAACCAGTAGGGCCATGTGGCATATAGATGTCCACGGAGGCAAGGTGGGGAACAAAAGTTGGGAGAGCCATTAAGTGGGAATGACAAAATGCCAACAATAGGTTGTCTTGAGACAAGTAGGGTACCAAACTACCACAAGAGGTTATATCCTAGTTTAGTGAATGGGAAAGAGACCATGACTAAGAGAGATACAGCCTCTGACTTAACCATTGTGAAGCCTGCAATGGTTACAGAGGAGTTCTATTTGCTTGGGCAGTCTACTCCAGTCAGAGCTTTAGGAGGGAACCCTTTCAAAATACATAGGGTTCACCATGACTGGGAGGGTGGAAAAGGAAGCCAGCAAGTAGATGAGTTTGAGGATATCCCTGTAGATGTCCTGATAGGAAATGATTTTGATAATGCAGTACTGTCTGTGCATGCAGTTACACACAGTCAGGCTTGGAGACAAGCGTATGTGTCTTGTAGCCTGGGAGAGACCCAGACAACCTCACAGTTGCAGCCAGACCTGGTGAGGTGGTTACATTAGTGAGGGAGCTACCCTGTAGCAATGAGACTGAAGGTGAACCACAGCTGCTTGTGGGTATTGATGTTCCCTTGGATAGAGTGACTGAAAAGGCAGAGCTGAGTAGTAGTACCCTGGCTGACCGTGAGGCACCACTGTCAGAGGATACAAGACTTCCTGTGGAAGGGGAGCTGGGAAGGGTTCCAAAGAGAGAGTTGAGAGAGGCTCAGCTCTCAGATCCTACATTAAAAGACCTGAGGGGAGGTAGCTAGTGAGGCACCTGATTCTCAAGGGAAAGGGGAATCTGTATACAGGGACAAAGGGTTACGGTATAGAGAGTGGGCAACTGAGGGAGGGCTAGAGGGTGAGAGAATGCAGCAGTTGGTAGTGCCCAAAGCCTACAGTCTGACACTTCTAGCCATAGCCCATGATATTCCTTTTGCAGGTCATATGGGCGTAAAACATACAAAGAGATGTATTATGCAATCTTTTATTGGCCTGGAATTTTCAGAGATGTAACAGGGTACTGCAGAGCCTGTGAGCAGTGACAAAAGGTAGGCAAGGCAGGAGACAAGGTGAGAGCTCCTTTGATGCTTTTGCTTGTGATTGAGGGGCCATTTCAGAAGGTCACTGTGGATATTGTGGGGCCTCTGAGTACCACAAGCTCCACATCCTAGTGGTAGTAGATTATGCTAAAAGATACACTGAGGCAGTGGCTCTGTCCTCCATTGAGGCAGAAAAGATGGCAAATGCTTTGTTAGAGAGTTTCAGCAGGATAGGTTTCAAAAAAGAAATACTGACAGACAGAGATGACAATTTCATGTCAAACCTGCTGGCTTGTCTGTGAAAGTACTGTGGGGAGAAGCACCTAAAGAACACCCCCTACCTTCCCCAAATTAATGGTCTTGTTGAGAGATTAAACTCTACACTCCAGACCATGTTACTGGCATTTTCAGACCAGTTTAGGAGGGACTGGGACAAATATTTGCCCCATTTTTTTTTTGCTTACAGAGAGGTTCCCCATGAATCTACAGGCATTTCACCCTTTGATTTGCTGTATGGGCATAGGGTGAGGGGACCTCTAGATTTAATTTGAGATGAGTGGAAGGGTGAGTGTAAATCCCACAAGGAGCCTGTTGTGGCATATGTCCTAAACCTCAGGACAAGGCTCACGGAACTCATGGACTTGGCCCAGGAGAACCTAGCAGAAGCCCAACAGCAGAAAAAGGTCTGCTATGACAGGAAGGCTCAAGCTAGAGAGTATGCTATAGGGCAGCAGGTAATGGTTCTCCTTCCTGTCAGACACAAAAAGCTGCAGGCAGCTTGGGAGGGACCCTACAAGGTGGCAAGGAAGGTCAGTGATGTTAACTACACGGTAGAACTGCTAGGCAGGAGGCGGGGGCACAAATTATACTGTGTTAACATGATGAAATTTTACCATTGATAGGGAGGCCCTTGTGCTAAGCATTTGCAGTGGATTGCATGAGGAGTCTGAGGGGGATCTGGAGATTGATCTCCTCAGTGAGGCTTGGACTGATAACTCAGTGGAAGGGGTAGCAATGTCCCAGAAGATATCCCCTACACAGGTTCAAGAAATCTCAGCAGTGTTACCAGAGTTTGGGAACATGGTCACTAGGAAACCAGGGTGCAGCCTCCTGGTGCAGCACCATGTGGATACAGGACCCCAAAGGCCTATTAAGCCTCCCCAGTGGTGCTGGTAACAAAGAAGGATGGCAGCACCAGGTTCTGTATGGACTACAGGAAATTAAATCATCAGACAGAGTCAGATGCTTACCCCATGCCTAGGAAAGATGAAGCCCTCGTGCAGCTGGGTGAGGCTAAGTTTCTTACCACCATTGATCTTACCAAGGGTTACTGGCAGATTCCCTTGACTCCCAGTGCTAGACAGAGGTCAGCCTTTGTAACTCCTTTTGGCTTGTATGAGTTCATAAAAATGCCCATTGGGATGAGAAATGCACCAGTGATTTTCTAGAGGCTGGTAGATCATATCCTAGCAGAAACAGGAGATTTTGTCATTGCATACCTAGATGATATTGCCATCTACAGCCATTACTGGCAAGAGCACCTTCTGCTTGTCAGGGAGGTGCTGGGCAGATTACAGAAGGCAGGGATGACCATCAAATGTCAGGTGGGTATGGCAGAGGTCTCCTACCTGGGACATAGAGTGGCGAGTGGTAAGATCTGTCCAGAACCTGCCAAAGTGTAAGCCATTCAGACATGGACTGCCCCTGTTACCAAAAAGCAGATGAGGGCATTTTTAGGGACAGCAGCGTACTACAGAAAGTTCATCTCCAGTTATAATACCATAGCTGCTCCCTTCACAGACCTGACAAGGGAAAACAGGCCAGATAAGGTAGTGTGGACCGCAGCATGTGATCAGGCATTCCAGAAGCTTAAAGGAGCTTTGGGAGGACTCCCTGTTTTAGCTAGTCCAAATTACAGAAAATAATTTGTTGTGCAGGTGGATACTTCAAACTATGGGGTGGAGGCTGTACTTAGCCAAGTTTCTTCAGAGGAATAAGAGCACCCAGTGGTTTACCTCAGGGGAAGGCTATGCAGCTGTAAAAAAGGAATGCCTAGCCATAGTGTGGGCACTGCAGAAACTTCAGCCTTATCTATCTGGAATTAAGACAAATCAGGAAAAAAACTGAGAAGTTGTAATCCACAACAGAGGAAGAAGGAGCCTTCACGAATGCTTGACAAATTCCTTTAATCCTTATCAAGAAAAGTGTATAAGCACTTTTGTTTTAAACCATAAAACTTCATCAGATACAAATAAAAAAGACCGAAGCCTATGTTTAAATACCCTTCTGTTGCATTGAGAGCACACCCCACCCCCTATTAAGTCATTTAAATTTAAAAAGGCATGCCCCTCTATAAACCAAACAGAAAGAATTGCATTAAAACTGGTGTAAAAATATTCCTACTTGAAAAGACTTGAAGTTTGCAACCAGAAACTGTATAAAAAATGTATGTATATATATATATATATATATATATATATATATATATATATATATATATATATATGGGTCTACTACATAAGATCGACAGATCATTTGATCGACAGTCATTTGGTCAACAGCTCATTTGGTCGACAACCAGTATTCAAGGCACAAACCTGGGATTTGCCCCCCTCCCGAATGTTGTGCGACCCTGGAGTTGACATATATAGTTAAAGACTTGAAGTTTGCAACCAGAAACTGTATAATGTATGTATGTATATATATATATATATATATATATATATATATATATATATATATATATATATATATTTATATATTTATATATTTATATGGGTCTACTTCATAAGATCGGCAGATCATTTGATCAACAGTCATTTGGTCAACAGCTCATTTGGTCGACAACCAGTATTCAAGGCACAAACCTGGGATTTGCCCCCCTCCCCAATGTTGTGCGACCCTGTAGTTGATATATATAGTTAGAGGGGTGTGGGGGACAAAGCCTCCCACCTATTTTCATTTAAAATGTGTAGTTTTTGTTGTATTTTCATGTTTTAAATGGAAATAGGTGGGGGGCTTCACCACCCACCCCCCAACTATATATATCAACTCCAGGGTCACACAACATTGGGGAGGGGGGCAAATCCCTGTTAAGTGCCTTGAATACTGGTCGTCGACCAAATGAGCTGTCGACCAAATGACTGTTGATCAAATGGTCTGTCGCTCTTATGAAGTAGACCCATATATATATATATATATATATATATATATATATATATATATATATATATATATATATATATATATATAGATAGATAGATAGATAGTCACAGTCATCCACAACCCATAGTACAGTGCTACATTTCCTAAAAAAACTTTTTTAATACAAAAATGATAAAGCATGTTTGTGAATATGTATAAATTAAAAACAAAACACCCTAATAATACTATACTACATTTATACATTTTTACTAAATGCATAAAATTAAACCATTCATTTATTCATACTCGCTAATTTTATTGTTCATGTGACCTTGACTTTAATATTGGACCTAGGCTGACCATGTCATTGAGGCCTGGAAACCTGTAAGCCTCTGACTTTATCACCCAAATTAACTCAGTTTTTTTCAATGAGGTAGACTATGAACCCCCCCTGTGGATTTTTTTCAACTTTTTCCCCTATACCAAATTTAAACTTGTATTCTTCATGTGACAGCACATACCTATACAGAGCATTGGTAGTTCTCTTCATCTTAATTTCATACGTGTTCATATATACAAGTGTGAAGCTTCCGCTCCATTTTGTCTATGTAAAAGGCTTCACAGGACTGACAGCGAGCACCATAAATGACCCCCAAAGTGTCACAGTTATATTTCCCTGTTATGGGGAAATCTTTATTTTTCAAATTTATCCTGTCACCCTCTAGGATGTATTTACATGTACTACATCTCCCACACTTGGCCATCCTAGCCTGAGGTACAATTTTAATGGTTTTCCTCTGCATGTCCTTAAAGTTGCACCCCTTCTGTAAATTATAGTTAGAGCCTGACCAAGGGCTTGTAAAATGTTATAGTTTTCAATAAAAACATTCCAATTCTTGTATATGATCCAATTAATTTTATCACTTTTAGTATTAAATATAGTTATCATGGCTCCTGTGTAATCATTCTGTTGGTGCTTCCTTGTTATTGGAATATGTTCCCCCATAGTTGTCCTTAGTCAGGATTGGTTTGTATATCCCTTTTATTCCTTTAGTTGATACTTCCACCCGTGTCTCATATAATAAATCCATGGGGTACCATCTCCTAGTGAATATATTGATTAATAGTTCACATTCCCTTTTAAAATCTATTTCCCTATTAATCATACATGCTGCCCTGACAATGTGTCCCCTTACTACAGCTTTCTTTTGCTTTTGTCAGTGGGAACTAGAAAAGTGCAGTAAAGTATTAAGAGTACATAGGTTTGCGGTAAACACTGGCCACATAACTGTTCCTAGCAGGGTCCATCTCTATCATCACATCCAGATAGGCCATTCTCTCCCTATTATAAGTGTGAGTAAAATCCAAAAAGTCAGTGCTGTTGTTAATATAATGTAAAAATTGTTGTAATAGAATTTCATCATCCTTCCAGATGATAAATAAATCATCCAGATAGCATAAATACAGATTTATGCTGTCTCTATACTGTTGTCCTAGGACATATTTATTTTCCCATTGTAGCATAACTATGTTAGGTATGAGAGGTCCCACTGGTGAACCCATGGCTAACCCTTCTATTTGTTAATAAATTTTGCCCTCAAAAGTAATAAAATTGTTATATAAAATAATTTCTAACATCTCTAAACATGTGTTAATATCATCTTGCTTAATCCCTCTCTTGGCTAGGTAATCCTGTGTAGAATCCAATGCTATTTTGTGGGTTATCACCATGTATAAATCTCATACCTTTATTGTGACCAAAAGGTCATTCGTGGAAAGTTCCACATTGTTCAATTTAGCTAAAAAGTCCCAAGAGTCCTTACATAGGTGGTGTTCATCCTCTAATAGGCTCTTGAACTTATGGTCTATGAATTGGGTGTATGGGATTGTAACTGAGCTACTACTATCCACAATGGGTCTTAGTGGCCGGTTTTCAATACACTTATGTACCTTGGGTACTCTGAACATGGTGGGTGCCCTAGGTGCCAACATTGTCAGGTATTTAAATTCTTCCATGCTAATACGCTGCTCTATATACATGTCTCTCAGCTGGTTGTTGATCTTATAATAAGCCTATTAAGTTCAGATACACTCGAAAGTTCATATGCGTCACCTGCCAATATATTGAATATACATACATTGTATTCAAGAACAGGCATTATGACAATCCTCCCACCCTTGTTTGGTTGCATAGCTCTAAAGCCGTCCTCACATAATAAATTGAATACACTATTAATTTCCACCTCTGTTGGTTCATTCTTTTTAATATATTTACCAAGTGTGGATCGTAGATCCAATTCACAAAACATTTCAAACTGTGATAATAAAGGATGTAGTGGGGGGGTTATATAGACTACTGACTCTCAAAATGTCATTAGGTAACTGTCTATCATTAAACTAAATGTTAAAATTGAGTTTGCAGACATATAGTTTTAAATGCAAAATTAAGTTAACTAAATCTGCTTCTCTGGCTGGTACAAAGTTAAGGCCATGTGAAAAAATGTCCACTACTGCAAATCCTAATTCAATGTGAGTATAGTTATAAAGTCTGAAATCCTTTTCCTGGTTGTAAACAATCCTTAGAGTACCTTTTGCCCCTTTACAAGTCTCGTTGGGCGAGTGGAATCTTGCTCGAATGCTAGTGACCTCCATTATCATGTTCTCCTCATCCCCTTGTGAGGCGAGGCATTGTTGCACTGGTAATTGTTCTGATTCGTTCTCTGGGGCTTCCTCCAAGGATTATGATTGGTCGGTTGAGTTCCTTGTTGTTCACAGATTCATTCTGAACTCCTCAACTCAGAAAAACACTGCTGTTGGCCATCATGGGTCTGAGAGTAAGAAAATGGGCTGCTGTCATTGTTCATAGTTTCAAACATGTTTTGATTACTTCTGGGATTATTATTCTCAGCCACCCAAGCATTAGTATTGTTGGTAATATTCTGCTGGCCCCATACTTGTGAAACTGGGGGCAACGGATAAGATGAGCTATTTTCATAGTCCCTTCTATCCCTGTCAAATTTCTTTAATTTATAACTTTTAAATTTGATAATACTTTGTTTAATGCTCGTAAAAATCTGAGCATGTTCGAATTTGATCTGTGCATATTGTACATGTTGTACTATCTTGTCATTAAGCTCTGCAACTTCATTTGCTACTTTGTCAATGGAAAGTAGCAAATGAAAGAAGCATAACAATGCTTCACCAAAAGCTCCACATAGTCACAGCCCTGTCGGTCAAATAGTTCCAGGAGCTCCTTATGTAATATTGAATCCCTGTCCAAGCCTGTGGGGAACCTCCACTGGCGGAAATCTTTTGGAACACTTTTGACCCTGATGCTTTCCATAAAATAAAAGTTTTCTAATTGTAATTTCTTTAATTTGAAAAGCCTTTAGTCAAGTGAATCCAGAATAGAACACAAGTCTGTGTCCTCTCCCATAGGCTGAGTGTGCTCAAAATTAATGCTAGCCCTTATCCACTCAGAAAGGTTAGGAATTGAGTACCTGCCATACCTACATTCAGGCTAAGTTGAGTGGTTAGTTGGTTGTTTACTTGTGCCCATTCTAGACGGTTTTCACCTCTGATAGATTAGGCACTAGACTAAAGATAGCTGTCCACCATGTTAGGCAGTTTGGTTCCAGAGCCAAAACTCCCACCACATGCTGTGTAAGTTGTTATACTAGGAGGGTTAAATTGCCCACCATTTGCTTTACCATGGAAATTGCATATGGAAAGTTAAGTTCAGTTGAGCCAGAAAACAATGGTTCTGACGAGGCATCTCTTCCCATGCCCATGGTAAACAGTACAAACCAAGAATAAAGACAAATGAGGAGAAAAGAAACAAACAAACTGAGAAGTTGTAATCCACACCACAGGAAGAAGGAGCCTTCATGAATGCTTGAAAAATTCCTTTAATCCTTGGCAAGAAAAGTATAAAAGTGCTTTCATTTTAAACCATAACATGTCATCAGATACAAATAAAAAAGACTCAAGCCTATGTTTAAATATCCTTCTGTTGCATTGAGAGCACACCCCACCCCTATTAAGTCATTTTGATTTAAAAAGACATGTCCCTCTATAAACCAAAAAGAAAGAATTGCATTAAATCTAGTGTAAAAATATTCCTACTTGAAAAGACTTGAAGTTTGCAAACAGAAACGGTATAAAAATGTGTGTATATATATATATATATATATATATATATATATATATATATATATATATATATATATATATATATATATATATATATATATATATATATATATATATATATATATATATATATATATATATATATATATATATATATATATATACATATATACATATATATATAGATAAAGGGTCTATATCATGTAGTTGAACTAGCAGAAGTTTGAATACATGAATATTGAACTGTAAACTATGAAAGTTATGAAACATGAACACTTAAAAGTTCGAAACATCAGTTTCCGAAAAGTTTCAGTTGGCCTTTTCAAATTTACTGACGTATAGCGTCATTATGATGTAATTATGAATATTCATAAAGTGAATATATTAAGAAAACAAACGTAAATGTCTTTATGAGTAAATGTAGTAATAAAGGATTAACAAAAAATGGATAAACCTAATAAATCTCAGTATGGTAATTTGTAGAAGTTATATTAGGTAAAATGCTTAAATATGAAGTCAGTACGTTGTGTTTTGTACGTTTAGCTCTGACCGAACTGTAAAATGGCTGCCAATTCTCATCCTGCTCCTGAAACAGTAGATGAAATTTATGAAACCATTATGTTGCAAAAGAAAAATGACATTTTACATGTAGATGGCTATCTCTATAATTTAGACAAAAGCATAAAAAGCAAGCGATACTGGTATTGTCGATTAAAGGTGTTTCATAAATGTAAAGGAAGGGCCATTACTGAGAAAGTAGTTGACAGGGAACTACTCTTTAAATCTGTTGGTCACTTATACCCTTCTGATATTACAGAAGTAGAAGGTATAAAGCATGCACGTTTAAGTACAAACACACCAGCTATAGTGGTGCACTGATGAAAGATACTATTGCTAACACATCTGTGGAAAGCATAGTTAGTTTGCCTTCTAGGTAGTCAATGTTGCAACAGGTAAATAGAGTCAGATGAAGAAAGATGCTAAGTTATAGGTTTGTACCTGGGGCAATAAATACAGTAGACACAACAAAGTGCACCTTAAAGCAGGGAGCTTTTATACAACAGCTTAAGGTAGATATCTACAGTAACTCTCATGTTAGTATTTAGTACCAAGGAAAATTTACAAGATCTAGGCTCTACAAACATATGGTTTATGGATGGTATATTTTTAACAACTGGAAGACTTTGCAGGCAACTGCACACTATCCATTGTTTGATATTCTTTGCAGATACTACAAAATGTTTACCACTCATTGTTTGTTTAATGACTAAGAAATCATGTAAGGCATGCAGTATATTGTCACAGACTTTGAACTGGCTGCTATTAAGAGGGTTAGAAATAATTTCAATGTGGTACATAGCAAAGGATGTTTGTTTCATTTTAGTCAAGCAGTATAGAGGAAGGTTCAATCACTCGCACTATCCACATTATATGGTACAAATGCTAAATTTCAATTAGATGTGAAGAAACTTATCGCTCTCTCTTTCCTAAATGAGGAAGATGTCGTTGCAATGTTTAATACACTAAGTCAGACTTTTTCCCCTGAGAGTAAAGATCTGCTGTCTTACTTCTCTGATGTCTACATCTTAGGGCATCCCAAAAAGCAGCAAATGAGAACTTCTGTTACTAGCAGATTTCCTCCCATATTTCCAGTTCAGTTTTGGAACGTGCACTCTCTTAATCAACTATCATTGCCTAGAACGGAAAATTATGTAGAGGGATGGCACAGGCATCTTAGATACTTGCTAGGTAGACAGATTTCTGATATACCGTCTGTTGTAAGTGTTCTTGTCAGAGAGCAAAACAGAATTGATGAGACTAGACTACAGATGAAATCATGATGCTCTTCATCACCAAAGAAAAGAAAAAACATCGCGACACAACGTACATTGCAGGTTGTCTTGCAAAACAGGTCTGAGTACACTGCAGTTGAATTAATTAATGCAGTCACTATGCTACTGAAAGTGTAGTAATTTGCAGTTCAAATGTGAATGCATGACAGATTGTAAATACTTTCTTTTATAGTTGCATATTAGTGTGAATTAATCATGTGATTGTACACGTATGTTTAGTGCTAGATATCTAGTTATGTACGATGTGTGCATTCTAACATGGTTAGATTATGGGCAGGATTCACGAAGCCTCCGTGTAAGAGATACATGGCTTACACGGAGGCTACAGTTAAACGGTGTGATGTCAGCATGTCATGCATATGCATGAGGGCATGCTGAATCACACCTAAGGCTAACACGGTCCATGGAAGACAGTAGGGGGCATGTCCGTAGGCCGAGCCCTGCAAGCGGACACGTCCCCAAAAGAGTAAAATTGCTCAAAGTAAACACCCACGACAAAGGCCATGGAAATGTGAATAAACACAACACAACACATGCCCCCACAGACTATGAGCATAAAATATATAAATGAACATGTTATATATTTTTTTTAAATCGTAAAGATGTTTGCCCGTGAGTGCGCTCGTTTGCGTGGGCGTGCACGTAGCTTACCCTAAGTTAGCAGTCAGTGGAAAAGGATATAAGAACTAAATATGCAAAGTAAGCCAAGAAGCAATAGTGTAGTGATAGAGATGTCGGCTGAAGAGCAGGCATTCATGGTTCGAGCCCCTACAACATCAATTTTTATTTTTAGTAAAATAAACACGAAACAAGTCCCTGACAAATATGTACACATATAAAATCATAGTTTATGTAAAATGTAATGAAATAGTCCATTTATTTTGAAGAAATGTGAGATAACAAAACAATAAAAAATACGAGATGTGCCTATAGCTGAGCTACAGTTTAACAAGGTGAATGCATCTGCCCGTAGGTGACCAGTGGTTTAACAGGTGTAAAATGAGTGCCCATAGGTGAGCAGTGGTTTAACACGCTAGAACTGTGTGCCCCTAGCTGAGCTGAGCATAATATGCATGCTAACAGCCAAATGAAGTGTAAACAAGCGTACCCCGTTTGCCTTGAGCTGCGCATCGTGCCAACAAGCTAACCGACGGGCAACGTTGAGCAAGCTGTATCAAAACTGCCTTTACACAGACACACCCCCTAACCTGTCTAGACAGTCATAAAACATAAAAAGCAGTGGCCAGGTTCGAATCCAAGATACAATGCACCACAGTCAAGGTAATGAACCACTAAGCCATGACAGCAGTACCTAGAAATGAAGTAATAGCAAATATATATTAATGAATACAAAGTGGAGCATGACAAAGCAGGTTTTGTGAAGTTGATACAATTCCAAAATGGCCAATCACAGATATGTGCGGGAAAAACGGCATATATAAGCCCCATAGGCAGGAATACACAGCATAAACAATTGTAGAACTAACTTGCAGCCAGAATGTCAGGAGTAGGTGCGGGTAGTTGCTTTCGAGCACAGAGGTGGGGCGTTGAGGAGTCCAGATACATGGTCTGGCTCCAAGTCCACAATCATGAGGCCCAACTCATGCAGGGCCAGGTCATGTGGGGAGCATATATGGCTGAGGCATGGGACTGGTTGGCTCATGATCTCACCAGTGCCACAGGGATTCCAAGGACTGGTGAGCAGGTTGGTCACCACCATGCGGACCTGAAGAGACGCAAGCAGGACCAATTGAACCTTTGGATCCAGGAGGCCCGGCAAATGCCCAACGCCCCACTACTGAGTAAGTTACATTTAATTATGTATGTAAGAAATTAAACTAGCTGATATTATGGAGCTGTGTATTCCAATATTACTTCATTTATATTACAGCTGCAGGAGTCCGTTCTGCGAACTGCAGAGCCTATGGTGATAGGCTGGTGCGGTTGCGCCAACAGGCAGGTCAGTAATCCTCTCCCAGTAACTGTAAAGAAATATAAAAGTATGACAGTTAGCAAAAGAGTGCAGTGTAGTCACTAAGTAATAAAATGTGCAAGTAACAGTGTAAGAGTGTTTGCAAGTATTGCTTGATTACAAAAGTGTGTTGCAGTCTGTAATCCAAACAGTAAAATGAAAATGTCTGAAATAAAGTCTGAAATAAAGATGCCCCACCTGTAATATAATAGTACACAACCTGCAGCAGGCTGAAAAGTACAGCTGCAGAAGATGAGCAAATCACATGTGTGAAATATACCCCTGTTGAAATACTGAAACATGACAGAAGTGAGACTGCTGGAAAGGATTGTAATAACTACAGGTAAAACATTTTCAGGCCTGTTGGCTGTTGGTGAAGCACCCACCAAGAGGAGAAAATGCTGAGAGAAGAAGGGAGCCACTTTTGAGATTTTAAGTATTTTCCTCTGTTTATTTGCTAAGTTTTTCTGCATAGCTGCCTAGTTTGAGCATTTTCTGGCTTGTTAAACTTGATTTCTGCATTAGTAGCTGCATTTAGAGCACAACCAAAAGTTGTTTACTGAATTTCCTGTTTGCACTTAATTTTAAATCGTTTTTTTTCTCAAAACTTGCATATTTTCTGTCCTTGACCTAGCACTCTTGTGTGGGGTCATTTACTGCACTGTTATAACTTGATATTACCTGTGAACCTCTGCTATCTCTGAAAAAACAAAAACAAAAAAAAAATCTTGCTTTTTCCCACTTTTCTGAGATTTAAAAAAAGTTCAGTTACAGGCTTGCTGTTTCCTGAACTGTTTGTAAGTTTCTGTGAGGCCATTTTTGCTTGGGCTAAAGGAAAGTCTCTCTGTTGATTAGTGGCAGTGAATAACACTGAACAGCCTTCCCTGCCCCCTGTAGGAGTGGTTACTGACTTGAAACTGTAGTTTTATTGGCCAACAGGGGTCATTTCCAAAACTCCTTCATCTTCCTCTCTTAAAACCTAGTTGCCTCATGGTTTTGGCGTCTTTTCAGGCTTGTTGGCTGTTGGTGAAGCACCCACCAAGAGGAGAAAACGCTGAGAGAAGAAGGGAGCCACTTTTGAGATTTTAAGTATTTTTTTCTCTGTTTATTTGCTAAGTTTTTCTGCATAGCTGCCTAGTTTGAGCATTTTCTGGCTTGTTAAACTTGATTTCTGCATTAGTAGCTGTATTTAGAGCACAACCAAAAGTTGTTTACTGAATTTCCTGTTTGCACTTAATTTTAAATCGTTTTTTCTCAAAACTTGCATATTTTCTGTCCTTGACCTAGCACTCTTGTGTGGGGTCATTTACTGCACTGTTATAACTTGATATTACCTGTGAACCTCTGCTGTCTCTAAAAAAACAAAAACAAAAAAAATCTTGCTTTTTTCCCACTTTTCTGAGATTTAAAAAAGTTCAGTTACAGGCTTTCTGTTTCCTGAACTGTTTGTAAATTTATGTGAGGCCATTTTTGCTTGGGCTAAAGGAAAGTCTCTCTGTTGATCAGAGGCAGTGATTGAGCAGCCTTCCCTGCCCCCCGTAGGAGTGGTTACTGACTTGAAACTGTAGTTTTATTGTCCGTTTTGGGTCTATTCCTGCTTCTTTCCAGCCCCTGCTATCAAGCACGCCTTAACGTGCTTTAGCACAATTTAGCACGGAGTTGCCACTAGAGCAGCATCAGGCAGCGCCGGTTTAACAAGGTTAAACTTTTTCTGGCTCCATAAAGTCTGTTCTTCAATTTTTCCCTTAGAACTGCTCTGTTAGGAACCTAAACAGTTTACACCTTCACTAAAAAGCACAGCACTTGTTCCAAATTGCTTTTTCTTCTCAAAAAGCTCAGCACTTGTCTTAAAAGCATATCCCTTGTCTTATAAGCATTTTCTTTGCAGGTCAAGCACTCCTATATTATACAAATCCATCACTTGCAAAACCCCCCAGGAGTGCCCACTTCCCTGCTAAGCCCTCTACTTTTCTGTCTCATACCAACTCATAATTCTTTCTAGCATGTTGAAGGGTCAGATGCTGGTGTCCTCTCCTGCCCAGTTGGTGAATCTGGGAATTCTGAGGCAATGTTACAATTGCCTCATGTACACGGACAACCCTCTCCTCCTCCCACATAACACTAACACTTGCGAGAGATGCAGCTATTTAGCCAAACTGGAGGCTGAGCTCTCTCAACTCAGGACTGGCAAGACCAGGTAGGAGGAGAAGGCAACTACACACACCACAATACAAGTCTCACATAACTCAACCACACCACTGAATCAAACACATAAACACACTAAGACATACTCGGAGGCTCTGAGTAAAAATTTACCTAAACAGCAAAGGCCTCCAAAGCAGACACCAAAGCAACTGCAAACTCAAGACACCACACAAACAACACATAAAAAACAAAATCAGTGTGCAAAGCAGTCACTGCCCTTAAGGCCAAATACAACACCAAACATACTTGTCATAGGTGACTCCATAGTCAGACACACTGACGTCCCACTCACCAGGCTGAACAAGGAGAAGGTCACGGTAAGCTGCCTATCGGGCTAGAATCCACCACATAACACAAGCACTCAGGTCACTCCACGGCAAGTACAAGTATGACACAGTCATTGTCCATGCTGGTGTGAACGACCTGAGATGTACCTCCCTGGACTACATGAAAAGAGACATAGAGGAGCTCTCTGATTATGTAGCCCAGGCAGGTATGACCCTGACCCTGAGCAGTATCCTTCCTTCACCACGAATGATGCCACAATATAGTGACAAGATGATCAGCTTTAACAATTGGCTTAATGTCTGGTGTCATTCAAAGGGGATCCAGTGTCTGTCTGCTTGGGATGACATGCTTGACAAGCCACGCTGCTTCGCAAGGGACGGCTTGCACCTGTCACCCTGGGATTCTGGATATTGGCTAAGGCTCTTGCCACCCCCATAGTGCCTTTTTTAGGCAAGGCTCAAATTCTAAACCTACCACCCTAGAAAAGAAAAACGGGAAGAAACTAAGGGTAATGCTGCTCAATGCCAGAAGTCTAAATCTCAAAATGCACGCACTCGAGGCCCTTCTCAGTATGGAGAACATCGATGTCTGTGCTGTGACTGAAACCTGGTTCAAGGCTCCTGAGAGCACCTCGGCACTATCAGGTTTTACCTCATATCATGCGTTCGCCCCAAAACCCGGACCATACCACAAAAGGAGGGGGTGTATCCATATTCATCAAGGATACCCACACCTCCAGGTTGATGGCTACGCACGAAGCATCGGAAACCATCCAGGTGCAATTAACCATAGGCAAAACTGCTCTACAATTTGTAGCATGCTACAGGCCACCCTCTCAAACTCAGAAAACCCACACAGCCTTCCTGAAGACACTGGAGGGTATAAATGTATCACCAAACACCATCATATTGGGTGATTTCAACTACCCGAATATAGACTGGGAACATTACTCAAGCCCCAACTTTCTAGCCCAAAGGTTCCTGGAGTTCATAAATTCAAATGCCATGGAACAACTAGTCACCGTCCCCACAAGAGGAGAAAATATACTAGATCTCATCATCACAAACATGGGGACAAAATGCTCCACACCGGAAGTATATCCCTCTTTGGTGAGATCAGATCATAAACTAATCTCACTAGAAATCCACATCCCGCCCCCACCCCAAACAGAAAAGACCACAGTGAAGAACTTCTCTAAAGCAAACTTTACACTACTCAAGACAGGTGTGGTATCCTTCAAGGCCCCCGAGCTAATGGAAACCACAACCCAATCTGCGGAAGCCCTTACAAATGCCTTCTATGAACACCTTCAGGACTGCATGGATCAGGCAATCCCAAATAAAACCAAGACTCTTTCCACCAAGGGCAAACGTCCAGTCTGGTGGACCCCAGCCATAAACAAACTTTACAATAAGAGGAGAAAGCTATTACATGTTAGAGCAAAATCCCAAAAAGGGAAGGCATTTTTAATCAGTACTAGCAAGAAATTACGATCTCTCATAAAATCATCCAAGGCCAACTTTGAGAAAAAAATTGCCATAGATTCAAGAGACAATCATAAGGCCTTCTTTAGCTATGTCAGAAACCTGGGTGGAAACTCCCAGATATGCTCAGAATTAGTCCAAAATGATACAAAATCACTGAACCCACAGACTTTGCCAACATACTGGCAGACAGGTTCAGCGCAAACTTCACCCCCCTCTCCCCCCCAAAAGGAGAGATAACTATCCCAACAGAGTGTAGCCTCCCGGACATCTCAAATGCGCAGGTGAAAGCTGCTCTCTCTAAAGCTAAAAACACAGCATCAATGGGACTGGATGGTGTCCCCGGCTGTGTGCTACATGAACTCAATGAAGAACTAAACCTGCACATAAGGCAGCTGTTTAATCTTAGCCTTACCACAGGACATGTGCCCAAGGAGTGGCGTACGGCAACTGTGGTCCCACTCCACAAAGGCGGTGCCTCTACGGACCCTGATAATTACCGCCCCATAAGCTTAACAAGCCTGGTCTGCAAAGCTATGGAGAGGATCATAATGGAACTCATAAACAAGGACATAGGGGACTTGCAGACCTTGGACCCAACCCAGTTTGGCTTTGTCAAGGGCAGATCTTGCCTTTTGAACTTGGTCGACTTCTTCAAAACAGTTACCAAGGCTGTTGATGAGGGAAAGGCAGTCCATACAGCCTACCTTGACCTTGCAAAAGCTTTCGACACAATACCCCACTCGGGTATCATAGAGAAACTTACCAGCTTAAATGTAAACCCATATGTCACAAGATGGGTTGCAAACTGGCTAAAGGACAGAACCCACAGGGTTAGAGTTGCTGGAGCCATGTCAGACTCCAAGCCGGTTACAAGTGGTGTCCCACAGGGCTCAGTCCTTGGCCCCCTATTGTTCGGCATCTACTTTTCAGAAGTACAGGGAAACATAGGAGGACTATGGCTGACAAAGTTTGCGGATGACTGCAAACTGGGTGCCATAGTGGATAGTACATCGGACGCAGACATCCTTCAGAGGGGTCTCACGGAAACTGATAGCTGGTGCCAGAGCCATGGCCTGAAGTTAAATGCAAAAAAGTGTATAGGCATACCCTTCGGGAAAAACAAGGTAACCCCAAGCTACCATATAGATGGCAACCCACTAAGCACAGAAGAGGTTATAAGGGACCTGGGTACCCAGGTTGACAGTGGCCTCTCATTTGACACTCACGTTGCTAAAGTGGTTCGAAAGACCTTCTACATTGCCCATCTGATCATGAAGGGATTCACATCCAGATCAAGTGAGGTCATTGTTCCCCTGTACTCTTCACTTATCAGACCAATGATTGAGTACAATGCCCCATTCGGGATGTATCATACCCGACACCTGCAGCAATTGGAGAGACCCCAAAAGTTCCTCACCAAAAGGATAAAGGGACTCCAAAACCTGTCATATACTGCCAGACTGAAGAAACTCCTACTCTATTCAGTTGCATACCGTCTGCTCAGAGGTGACCTGTGCCTGACATACAAGGCCATGACCAACCCGGAATTAATGGACATGCTCCACCTCAAAAAATCCAAATCCACCAGAACCACTAGAGCAAGTGACTTAAACCTTAGCACGGATATAAATAGGACGTGCTGGAGGGATAGATTTATCACCCAGAGACTCCCCATGCTGTGGAATAAAATCCCGGTCCATGTGAGGCAGAACACCTCGCTGGCTCTGTTCAAGAGAAATCTTGACCGGTGGATGGAAGATCGAAGGTTTACCCCGGGAATCTTCTCTGTGTCACTGCTGGACAGAGGCACAACAAACTAATGGGCACATTATTTCAAACATAAGGGGTGGCGTAAGCCACATAACTTTGGGCTAGGCTTATAAATGCCTTAGGGCAGATAGCCTAGTATAAACCTATGAACCTATGAACCTATAAAGCTTAGAAGTAAGTACCATCCTGAATAGTAAAATGAAAACAAGTGAGAGAGTGTGAGAAAGAGTTATGAATCCACCAATAAAGTAGTAATAACCCCTGAATAAAGTATACTGCAGTCAGTACAGAATGAAATGAATGTGAGAAGCAGAACCAAACAGCGAAATGTGTTCAAAGTGTTGCTGCAGCTGGAATGTGTATCCCAAAATCTGGATATGTTGCTCTCAGTCTGCAATATGCAGATAGTATGATTGTCTGACATATCAAACAAATGTAGCAGGATGATGTAGCTGAACCAAGCCAGATATGAATGTGTATGAAGAACAATAAAATGTATATTGATGTAGCAGTAACAGTCGTATCACCAAATTGAAGTAATTATCATATAGGAAACTGTAGTTAGAACAGTAGCGTGTATATATCTGCAGCTATTAGAAATGTACAGCATATGTATTGGTATTTGAAGGTGTTAACAATATTTTCTTCACCCCACCCTATAACCACATATAATCCATTCCACATGAAATTGGTATGTGCAATCACAATTAACACCCCTGGACATTTGTCCTGTTGGGTCATAAATATTTGCATGTCCGTTGATGCATCCGCCCTGTTCATACATCCAAACCTGATGGCCTGTTGCCATCAATCAACCCTGCATGTTGTTGGACTGTGTATTGCTGTTCAAATTATGCATGTGTTATGCTCGCTGTTCAATGGTGTGAATATCTGGGTGTTTGGTTAATGGGAATACTAATGCATGCTGTTATAACTAATTGTGAATGGTATTGTATGTTACTAACCCAAACTGTCATGACATAATGCAAAACATAGGATGACAGGGAAGGCGGGTTCCAGCGGACTCACCTCTCCCACCTCAGCTGGTGAGTGCACCTTGCACTAGTGCCCAGTCTGGACCCTCCTCCGGTGGCCCTGTGCCAGCTGTGGGTGGAAGCGCTGCAGGGGATGGGGCCCGTCCCCACTCTGCAAGTGTGGCTGGAGGAGAACCACCACTCACCCTCCGTAGCGTCCGGACTGTGGTGTGTAGGGAGATCCGGGACTCTGTTCTTGGGCCCCTACGCCAGCTTGAGGCACAGGTGGCACAACTTACGGGCATGCCTGTTGCCCGGCCTACACAGCCCCCAGCACAGCCCCATCCTGGGCAGTGAAGGAACAGTGGCAACTGCCCATGGGTGGGGATATCAGTTCCACTGTTGCCATCTGTGGGCTCATGGGCTCTGGATATCCAAACATCCATCCCCGTCAATTGTGTAACCCCTCCACATGTGTCAGACACCACCCCTGTATGCGTCTTGTTTGTCTTGTCTGTTAACCTACCCAACCTACCTCCCCAGCTATACTGACTTCCTTCACCTGACATACCACTCTCACCTGAAAAAAAAAAAGGGCACTCTGTACCCACAAAAAAATTACGCCCCATACATAGCTGCCCATTCCGCACACATGTCTGCTGGACATGGACACTATCAATTACAACTGGCTGTACAACAAGTATTATTGTTGTCCTGACACCTCTCCCAGGGGTGGAAGGTTTCAAATGTCACACCAAATTACATACATATGCACAGCTGTTGCTGATGAAGAAATGGGCAGCTATGGGCCTTACCTACATCCCTCCTGCAAATCCCAAGCTTGTTTCCCTACTGTCTTACCCTCTTTGTGACCCCTTTTTCACCACTTTCCTGTCTCCCCATTTTCATTTCTTTCAAAGAAAATAGCGGGTGTATGCCAGAGTAAGCACTGTTAAGCAGTTGTAAGCGGTGTCTTGAGCTAAACGCCAGTGCGCATGCAGGAGCTCCGCGCAAACCAGCGCTAACCCGGTTACAACTGCTTAAAAGTGCCTTAGTCACTCTGATTGACAGGTCCTGTAGTCAGTTCAAAAGCAAAATAAAATCCCACTGTCAGTCCTGAACCCAGGATCTTGGAAACAGTAGTCTGCATGACCTACCACTAAGCCATGACTCTTACACAAGAGCATTGTGCTAAAATAAATATATCATGTAATAGTAGGAATGAATGTAAAGGGAATATAGGATTTGTAGTACACAAAGCATGTCATTTATACTTACTGTCAAAACTAGCGGATTTCCATAATAGTAGTGTGTGAACAGAAACAGCCATGCTAGTTGGTAGCTAGTAGGTAATAATTTCATATAAAAATATAATTATAATATATATATATATTTATATATATATAAAATATAATAATTTCAGTTAATGTACATATATAAATGTATGTATATGTACATATATATAAATATATATATATATATATATATATATATATATATATATATATATATATAGTTGTAGGTGTCAGTGTGCATACACACTTACTACAGGAAACAGGAGAGAGGAATGGAGAAATGTGAATCTACAACACAGCCTGAATCATGAGAGAGATACTAACCTTTACACTCACAGAACAGTGTCCACAGCATACCAGCATGGTCCCCGCCCTTACAATCTGAAAGGGCAATGCCTATCTCACATACCCTTTTATAGCACTGTCCTGAAATCACAGTGAGAACTGCAATCAGTACACAACTGGCTGCATGCAATTAGCAAATGCTGGCTTACAATTGGTGCAGAGGCCATCACATGGACTTATGCAGATACCTACAAAAGCATCCTGTACTCACACTCCACACATGCAATACATTCATTGCACTGTCTGGAGGCAGACACAGAGAGAGAGAGAGAGACAGACAGAGAGAGAGAGAGAAAAAAAAAAACAACACAAACAACAACACACAGTACACACACTAAGTTTAAGCTGTCAGCAGTGACAGTAGCAAGCCGTGCCAGCAGCAGCAGGAAGCAGTAGTAGCGGTAACGCAACCAGCTGTGACAAACACAGGTAATGTAAAGTAACAGGTTAATAGTCTGCATACTGTGAACCCTCCATCTGTGTCATAGGTCTGCATCTATAGGTATGTCCATGTGATATGTTGTGTGCACGTAGTTCCACCAAAAGGGGATGACTATACATTACATGTCATTCAGTGATAGGCCATGATCCTGGCAGCAGTTTTCCATTGCAGTGAGGCCTGTTTGTAGGATGTGTGTGTCAGCTGGTGTAACGACTATGGCGCTTAGTTAGCAGTTATCTGGGAACTTTGTCATCCACAACCCGCACATGTTTGCTTTTACATCTGAGAAATAAATGCCAAACAAGAGAGGTCCTAGGACAGAGGCCTGTGGGATACCACATGTGACTGGCATTGAGTCTGACATGGCTCCTACAATATCGATATTATGGATTCTGTATGTCAACCAGTGTGCAACCCATCATGTGACATATGTAGTAACATGTAAGCTAATGAGCTTGTCTATGATGCCTGAGTGGAGTACTGTGTTGAAGGTCTTAGGCAAGTCCAGGTAGGCTGTATGGATTGCGTTGCCCTCATCAATGGCTGTAGTGACTGTTTTGAAAGGTCAACCAGGTTCAAAAGGCAGGATCAGCCCATCACAAAGGCAAACTGGCCAGGAACAAGTGTCTGCAGGTACCCAATATTGCTGTATATGTGTCCCATACTGAATCATTCCATAGCTTTGCAGACCAGGCTGGTTAAGCTTATGGTGCGGTAGTTCCCAGGGTCAGTAGAGGTGCCTCCTTAGTGGAGTGGGACCACTGTTGCTGTATGCCAGTGTTCAGGCACATATCCTGTAGTACGGCCAAGGTTAAATATCAGTCTTATATGCGGTTGTATGTCCTCATGGAGTTTACGCAACACACATCCAGGGATACATCAGGTCACATTGATGCTGTGTGTTCTGCTTTGCTGAGGGCGGCCCTCACCTGGACATGTGAGATGATAGGGAGGTTACATTCAGCTGTGATAAGTATTTCTACGTGTGGGGGAGAAGGAGGGGGGATACGTGCACCGAACCTGTCTGCAAGAATGTTGCCAATATCTGTGTGCTCGGTGAATGTTAAGTAAGTGTGTATTAACTCAGAGCATATCTGAGGCGTTTGGTCCATATGTGTAACATAACTGAAGAAGGCCTTGTGGTTATCTATAGTGTTCATGGCCATTTCCCTCCCAGAGTAGGCCATTGATGTTGTTATGAGAGACCGTAGCTTATTACCAGTGCTGACCACAGATGCCTTCCCTTAATGTGAATCTGCTCTGTCCTGCAGTAGCCTCCTTCTATTGTTATACAATCTGCCTTTGGCTGGGGTCTACCGGACAGGATGCCTAACCTTTGTGCATAGGGTCTGGGTTAGAAATGTGTGTGCATGTTCCATGCAATCTTTGGGATGTCCATGGGAAGCATTCGCAAAGGGGTCAGCAGTGTGGGTTGTGGCTTCCACTGGCCCACTAGGCTGCATGGATACCATCTCAGTCCTAACAAGTGAATAACTGTCTAATCACATACATATCAAAGTAGTCTACTGTGCTGGTGGTGGTGGTGGTGGTAGGATATGTATATCCAGGCCGAGTAACTTGTATCCAGATCACACTAGTGGATGATGTTCCACATACAGTACCTTGGTATGAACCCCCAGAGTGTGGTTGTGCATTGGACCTGTCGCAGTGTGCTGACCGATGGGGCATGCTACTATGTTGTATGGAATGTGGCAGGTAATGTTGCACAGGTGTTGGCTGAGCACTGATATCTGGCCATGTACTTGTGTATCCACCAAGAGACACACACATGCTACATATGGGAGTAGTAGTATATCACTACAGTTGAGTATCATGTATAGTATGTGTGCCATATATTGCTGACATAGTCTGCTAATATCCTGTTTGTGTTCTCTTCAAGGGACATGGCGCATCAGCATAATCCCGCCTACACTGCAGCAAAAGATGAGGAGATACACCAGAGCCTGGTACGGGATTATGACATACTGTTTTCCCACATCAGCCAGAATCAGCAGGAGAGGGCTGCACTGTGGCAAGACCTTGTCCGTAGGGTAAATGACATTGGCACGCATAATAGGACATATGAGCAGGTACGACATCACTGCAGTGATTTAATCAGAAATGTCCATCAGCGTGCGTCGGATATCCACAGGCAACAGGTTGCCACAGGAGGTGGGTGGCCACATCCCCCTCACCAGACTGGAGGGCTACTCCTAAGTGTTGTGGCTCCAGCCCCGGAACAGCAACAGCAATACACCTGCATCATGATGGAGGCTGGATCCACACAGCAGCACGACATGGAGCATGCAGGTAATATGCCATATTTACACTTGACTGTTCTGTACACTGTTAGTTTATGCATGTGTAAGGTGTGTCCGTGGTATGTAGCTGTCAACATAGTATGTAATTGTGCAGGTGTGATATTGGCAATAACAGCAGCTGATGTGTGAAAGGCAACTGGTGTACTACTGCACTGTATCATATACAGTATCAATGGCACAGTTGAGCCCACTGACATTAATCTCCTCATTTCTGCAGGTCCCTCCGGTGTTACAGCAAGGCAGGCCATCCATGCTCGTGAGCGTGTTTTAACAATACCTATAATAGTCCTGATAGTGCTAGTAATACTAGTGTAAATCAGTAGTGCTCTGTGTGTATACTGCGGGGTGTGTATGCGTGCCTGTGTCCACGTGTGCATGTGTGCATGTGTGCCTGTGTCCATGTGTGCATGTGTGTATGTGTGCATGTGTGCCTGTGTCCATGTGTGCATGTGTGCATGTGTCCACATGTGCATGTGTGCATGTGTACATGTGTCCACGTGTGCACGTGCCCACGTGTGCATGTGTGCATGTGTGCCTGTGTCCACGTGTGCATGTGTGCATGTGTGCAAGTGTGCATGTGTGCATGTGTGCACGTGTGCATGTGTGCCTGTGTCCATGTGTGCATGTGTCCACATGTGCATGTGTGCATAAGTGCATCACTGGTAACATTGTGTGGACACTGTAAAATGAGTTTCCTGTCTTCCTCCCACAGGTTCTGGTGCTGCTCTGGTGTCCTGCAGCAGGGAACCTGAATCCGGTGCCATAGGTACTGATAATGATGATATCTGTGTAATGGCACACGAAGGTGTGTCAGGATCTGCCATTGGTCAGCCAATTGACAGTACACAGCTGTCAACCCCATCATTGCACACAGTTATCCTGCCAGTACATCCTATGTCACCATTGTCCCTAGGTGATGGACAGGATACAGTGGGCATTGACCAGGGTAATGTGGTATCTGTGTCACATGCTTTTCCACACAGCAGCCATGGGCAGGATCCTGCGATGGTACCACACAGACAGTTGCCTATGGGTTCTCGTGGGAGCATCCGTGGGCGTACTGCCTCTGGCAGACGTGCCCAAAGAGGTCTGTCAACCTCAGCTATGTTTCGAGCTGTCATGCAGGCACAGTCGCGTATGGAAAGGTACACCAGACAGGGTCTGAGAGCATGTCACACAGCCATGACTGACAGTATGCGTGACATCATGGATGCTATCCATAATTTCACCGATGTCATAGACAGACGTTGTGGGGATATATTACAGCAGTTCCACAACCACATGTCCATGAGCCAGGGCAATGGTGGGTGGTTGCGGCGTTGATGTGGCCGTATGCCAGCAACAGCAGCAGCTGGCAGTTGGCACGGACAACAACAGGCCCGCAGATGCCCCCATAGTGCCAGCAGCAGCCCCAGCAATGCTGGGACTGTGCTGTCATCGGAACGCCCCAGGAGACCACGTGCACGTGGCTCTGGACAGTCCCAACAGGGACCTGTGTCCAGTCAACGCACACCCGCTTCTGATGACAGTACCCAGTCTGGCTTAGTACCGGATATGGTCCGTAGCACCCCTGCCAGCCACAGGTACCGTATCCATGCCCACAGACACTGATCTGTATGACCTGCCAGGTGCAGTCTGTGGCTGTCCACAAACTCCTGTATATGGCAGCCATGAGGTGGAACTGTGTGCGTGCATACACACATGTGAAATGTTAACACCTAGGGCTACCACATACATGCACACACTGCACCAACAGTGCCCCACCCTGTACTGCTGTCCCTCACCAACACACATACACACACATGTCAATTGGTGGTATCAGTGGCAGACTCAGGCATACCTAATACACACCCTGTGCATATGATGAAACTGTGCCACCTCCTACAATCTCCAACATCAGTGCAGGAACAGGTAAACACGTTGCTGATGCACAGGGTGACTACATAGAAGTGTATTAGTAGTATCATGTTGGTAACAGTACAGTGTGCTGATATGACTGTGTGTATATCCCAGCATGTCTGATGCAGTAACCGTATGACTGTCCTGAATTGTTATCTACACCCATAGTACGTACCAAAGTGTAACAGCTGCACATTATTGCATACCGGTGGTAAGGATGTCAACAGATAGCCACATACATGGGTAGCACAGGGGGGAAGCTAATGCAAGCAGTGATACGCAATGATGGGCATGTACAGTAATGGTGGCAAGTTGCCCACAATGACTATGCAATGTGGATGTTTGCGCATGTTGATATGTGTGCAGTACCAATGTAATCCAAATCACAATTAACTATGACATAATATCAGTTCTACCATGGACATCTGAGCTGTGCATTCCTGGGTACATGTTGATAGTGCCCACATATTTGCACTGTTACCTACTGTTAGTGTTACCCCTTCTTTGTTGTGCAATGTACTACTTCCAGCCCTGCTTACTGTAGCTTTGTTTGCATGCATGTTCGCTTGGGGTTCCCTGGAACACTGCTTCCACCTGCAATGCAGAGTTACAGTGCTTCTGTGGACTCCTAGTGACATCTGCATAGCGTACTATACGTATGTCAAGTTTACACATGACAGAACATCACTGTCTGTCCTGTTCGCATGTACGTTGCCTGTGACACATTGCACATGTCTTACCTGGCATTTACCCATGTGTGCAGTCATATATGCCAGTGCTATGAAATCAGTAGCAGTACACCCACACATACACACATTCAGTATGTTTTTTCCCCATTGGCCCTATGTGTTGGTAATCACCATGGCAATCACACTACTATGGTAGCATGTGCAAAGGTAACCTGTGAATCACCTCTATGGTCCAGTTGTGGCTTATGTGAGTCATGTGGCAATGTCACAGCTGCCACATGTATGCAGTCAACCTTCACCCCTGGCCAGGAACGTACAACATATGTGTGGGATGCCACCACATAGCCAATCTGGGGACTGAGCACTCTGAACCCAGTAATGCCATACCCTGTCAGGTGGCATGACATACTACAGTGACTACAATACCAGTCAGACATAGACCCGCACTGACAGCAATCTGAACACACTGGGCATACTTGGAGACTCAGAATAGCATCCTGCCTGAGCATCACACACCTCTGCAGCTGGCACACAGGCATACGTTACATCAGAACAGAGCACATGCCACACATGGCACACACATCCCATGTGCCACACACTCACAGCCTGTAGGGCTACACAACACACCTGCTACAGATGTGTCAGGTACCTCTCTTGGCCGCTGCAGTGGGGTCCCGCTCAACAGGCTGTACATGGTGAAAGTCACAGTGATATGCCTGTGGGGCACTATGGTCCACCACAAAACACCACCACAAAACACATGCATACAGGTCAGTCAGAGGCATGGACACATATGACTCAGTCATTGACCATGCCACTATGGATGACCTGAGACATACCTCCCTGGACTACATGATAGGAAGCATAGAAGGGATCTCTCAGCATGTGGCACGGGCCAGTATGAGCCTGATCTTGGTTGCCATCATACCCTCACCAGGTATGCTACCACTATATGTAGGAAGGGTGTTCTATGTCTACATTCTGCTCAATCTCTAATGTCATTCATAGGGTATCCACTGGCTGTCAACATGTGCTTACATGCTAGGGAAGCCACAATGATTTGCGAGGGGCAGCTTGCACGTGACACCCATGGGCCATTGTATATTGGCGAAGCCCCTTGATACACACATAGTGCCTTTTGCTGCAGGACACAGATTACATAGCCACTTCCGCGGGTATCACACAGGATAGGACACTAACAGTGATGCTACACAACACCTGAAGTGTACACCGCAAGATGCATGCACTGGACATTGTCCTCAGCATGGTGAACTGCAATGTCTGTGCAGTACCAGAGTCCTGATTCATGGCTCACAGGTGCAACCCATCACTGCCAGGTTATACCTCCTACCATGCCTGTCGTCCCCTACACATGTAACACACATGGACAGGGGGGTGGTATCCCAAGGCACCACAGATACACACACCTCCAGGTTGTTGGCACAGCACAAAGCATCAGGGCCTATTCATGTGCAGCTAACAGTGTGTTGGACTTCCTTCTGGTTCATAGCTTGGCACACACAACCCTCCCATACACAGGAAACCCACCTATCCTCCATAACAACACTGGCAATATGACAGTCTCAAGAAATGTCTTTATATGGCTGGACTGCATCCAGCCAAACATTGTGCGTGAGCATTGCTGTAGCTTCAACACACTAGTTGAAAGGTTCCCAGCATGTGGTCACTGAATTGCAGTGGAATAACATGTTACCACTCCCACAACAGGTGGGAACATGCAGCCAGCCCCTGTACATCGACTACATGTAGACTGTATGGCCCAGACCAGATGTGTATCCCCTGCTGTAGGTATTTTACCATATACACCCACACTGTATAGACACATACCGTGTGCAGCCCCTGCACAGTAAGACACAGTCATATTGTTATGCATTGTGAATACCATTTATCCACTCGAGGCACGTGTCAGACATGGTAACTTCTGCAGGTCACAGGTATTTATGTGTATGTGTCACACACATACATCATGTGTGCATTGCCATTGCTCGTTTAGGCAATGGTATGCATTGTTATGCACAAAGACCCACACAAGGTCATAATGTGTGACACAACCACACGTGGCAGTTGTGGGTTTCCAAAACATACCTAGCTGTACTCTGACAATGGTAATAGACCCAGTAGCGGAGCGCACTATTGGCATTACTGGCCAAGTAGACCTATTTGGCTGTGCTGATAGTGTGGTGACATCCCCTGTGTTTACTGGGGGAATATGCAGCATCTGGTGTATTGTAGTATTTGCCAAAAGGATATGTTCTCAAACACTTGCAATTACACACACATACCCTACTAACCCCACGCACACACTTGCCATTTGCAGGATTCATACCCCTACCTAACTATGTCACGACACGTGAGAAAAACGCATTAGTGAAGTGCACTATTCAGATTACTAGGCGGTTCCTCTTCTCCGGCTGTACTTATAGGGTGCTGACATCATCAGTGTTTGGAAAGGGTAATGTGCATCATGTAGTGTGATCTCCTGATTGCAAAAAAGCACATGTCTTTCATACAGAATTGCATACACACAAACTCCCCACATCCAAATACACACACTTGCAGGTTTTAAACTCCTACCTAACTATGTTATAACACTTGAGAGAGATGCATTAGCGGAGTGCACTATGCGAATTACTGGGAGGTTTTCCTTCTCCTGCTGTACTTATAGGGTGCTGACATCATCCGTGCTTAGATAAGGGAATGCGCATCCTGTAGAGTGCTTTCACAGTTGCCAAAAGGGACATCTCCCTCACACAGACTTGCACACACACTAACCCTCCTCCACACACATGGGGCAATTGCAGTATTCAAACCCCTACCTAACTACGTTATGACACTCGTGACAGCCACATTAGCAGAGCGGACTATTCAAATTACTGGGAGGTTTCCCTTCTCCTGCTTTACTTATAGGGCGCTGACATCGTCCGTGCTTAGATAGGGGAATGTGCATCCTGTAGAGTGCTTTCACAGTTGCCAAAAGGGACATCTCCCTCACACAGACTTGCACACACTAACCCCCCTCCACACACACTGGGCAGTTGCAGGATTCAAACCCCTACCTAACTATGTTATGACACTCATAACAGATGCATTAGCAGAGTACGCTATTTGAATTACTGGGAGGATTCCCTTCTCCTGCTGTACTTATAGGGTGCTGACATCATCCGTGCTTAGATAGGGGAATGTGCATCCTGTAGAGTGCTTTCACAATTGCCAAAAGGGACATCTCCCTCACACAGACTTTCACACACATCAACCCCGCTCACCCACACACACACTGAGCATTTGTATGGTTCGAACTCCTACCTACCTATATTATGACACTTGAGGGAGGTCTGCACCTGCAGTATTTATAGGGTGCTGACATCTATATTTCTACAGAGGTATGTACATCTAGTACTACCTGTCAGGTGGGGGACAGCATATATATGCATTTGCAGCCACCTACATCAGGGTCAGATATGCACATCGCACTGGCAGGTTATGTTCTATACCATGCTTCCTGACCACAGGACCTGTAACACACAACACAACCAGTCCAGAACACCACTCCCACATCCAGGACACACACTTTGCTTCCCTGGGAACAGTGCCGGGATATGCAGATGTTCACATACACCATTCCAGTTGTTAACATCAGGTACAGGCATATTGTGTGTGAGAACTACTCAGGCCTCTACCACTTTACCCTACAGCCACTACAATTTGTGGGTCCATGTGCTGTGGCAGAACCACTCACCACAGCCACATGGGGGAATACATATTGCACCTGTCCATCTGCAACATGGGTACTCACTGTTCCACACCAGAGGCAGACCACCATTGTTGATATCTGACCATACCCACCTTTCCCTGGACATCCATATCCCATCCCCACCCCCAGGCAAGGTTGTCACTGCAAACACACTGTATTTAGCACAAGCAGACTCTACACTTGTAAAGACTGGGGTGGACGACTTCAAAGGACCCATGCTGGGGGACTATACTGGCCACTCTGCATAATCCTTGACAACAGCATTCTATGAGCATGTGTAAGGTGTGCATTGATCATGCTATCCCACATATACCCATGACTGCTCCACAACAAGACACCTGTCAGGTGTACACCAGCCATATATGAGCTGTCCAACAGACAGAGTGAGCTAATACATTGCAGAGCTGTAGCCCACAGAGGGAGGACATCTGTGAACAGTACCGGCACGACACTTCATTCCCACATAATCATCACAACACAGTGTTGACAGTGGAATTGTCCAGACAATGCAGATAGGGCTCCCCTCAGTCTGTTATTGATGGCCACTTACTGTTAGAGGTCCTCAGCAACCCTCTTCCAGCACACACCAACAACATGGCTGTGGCTTAGCACATTCCAACCCTGGGATCTCCACTGTGCCCCTGCTTGACAGAGGCACAGCTCACTAGCCTCACACATTGCCTTATGTGACCTACTTTACAGTGGCACAGTAGCCTACTGTACTGGGGATGCAGATGCCAAGCACACTCTGGCTAAGCTGTCATTTCCTAGGGCAACAAGCCTAGTATTGACCTCTACACCCATATGTTCAATTGTCAGATGCACAATATTTGTTGTGCTGTTATACTGTTTGCAGGTCTTTATTGCCATAGCATTCCCTGTTCCTATGAACAACTTGTGTATCTGTGGAAGGTGTTTGAATATGAGGGCAATCCACTATATCACTTATGTCTCTGTAGTCATTTACTGTGTGCACTGGGCAGATTGCTGTGTTGTGGTTGGTTCCTGGAATGACACATACAAATACCAGATATGTGTGGCCAACTGCTAAATGGAGATATGGCCTAAGTGTGTGAGCATGCCCAGTTCAGCCTTTCCATGGCATGTTGTCTGACATATGCCTCATTTATCAAGTGTGCGAGCATGCCCAGTGTGAGCTTTCTATATGTTAAACTCTGAAGTCCACCACATATTTGGGTGTGTGTGAACTTCAACAATAGCTCACATTTATGGTTGTGTGTTGGGTGTCATGTTGTGTACTAACTGGCCAACTGCTTCGTGTCTGCCACAACAGGGATTATACTGTGCCTGCAGGGATTGCATGGGATACTTTGCATACAGTTGTCAACATCCTTTCATAATGACCTAACACTGTAGTACCGTATAGTGTACTGGTTCAGTACTTTCACTGTGGTGGACAATATCCTGGGCTTTAGTCCTATCACTGCTTGACATATTCATAGTGAGCACAACAGACTGTGTAGGGGCCAGTTATGCACATATGACCATGTTGCATTATGTTCAGATATGGACTACCTACACCAGACTTGTCCAACATTGGTAGTGTATTCCACAACATAGGTGGATATTATGTTCCCTAGGCCATTTCTGATGCTAGTCACAGAGTGTGTTTGTCCTTTGTCACACATTGTAACTGGAGTTTGCCATGACATATGTCATGGTTAGTATACTGTGCCTCCGTCTACCTCTGACATAACAGTGATACCCAGGGTTAACCTACCATCTCCCATCCACTCATCGGAATTCCTCTTGAGGGGTGTCAATAGGTGACTCTCTGGCTAACCTGTACTGAGAGTTTACTCAAGAGTGGGGGTGCCTTCTGTGTTCTGGATCATTCTGTATAGCTTGTCCTATGTATGTCAGTGCTGGGGTTCAGGTCTCTCATGTGCATAGCTCACTGCCAGTCAGATTGTACAAGGTGCAGCATGTTCATTGATTCCAGCTTGGACAAGGCTTCATACATCAGGCACAGCTTGCCTCTGGGTGGGCAGTATGGCAGTGTGTGGAGCTGCAGTTTGTTTACTCAGGCAACACATGGCATCTGTTCATGCTCTTTGCTACTCCTGGTGGGGTACTGTTGTGGACTTTACAGTTGATGGAGGTGTCTGTTGAGGTATATCCCACAGAGGCTATTGTAGTCAATTGTGACGCGGATGAAGGATGACTGCAGAGCCACAGTGACCTCCCCTTATCTGCATCTGACAACCTTCATGATTGGGTGGGTATATGGTATGTTTCTGCGAACACTACAGCCAAATGTTTGTCCAATGCAGGATATCTATCACCTTGTGTCCCCAGGTCTCTCATTACATGTTAGGTACGTAATGGGTTAACACCTGTGTGGTAATTTGTGGGCACTTACTGTATATCCACTGTGGTTGTCTATACACAGTTCTGCAATTAGCTTGCTGACATGGCTATGGCTCCAGTTGTCTGTTTCTAGGTGGCCCTTTTGTGGGTTGCTTGTGTCAGCTGGGGGTCGGATATGGTGGGCTGTTTGTACTCCTCTTGCATACATGTTCAGTCACAGTCCTTCCATGTTGGCCTGTACCTATGGGACATATAACGGAATGGGTGGGGTCCCAGGACCAAGCCTTGTGGGATGCCACTCATATCTGCTTTGTAGTCTGACATGGATGCAGCATGTCTGACCATGTCAGTTCTGTCCTTGGTCTGGTTTGCAACCCCTCTACTGACATAGGGGTATATATTTAAGCTGGTGAACATATCCATACTGAACTCGTAGGGTATTGTCTGGAAGCATATGCACGGTCCAGCTACGCTGTGTGGACCACATTGCCCTCATCAATGACCTTAATGACTGTTTCAAATGGGTCAAACATGTTTAGGGGCAGGATCTGCAGTTAAGACAGCCACACTGTGTAGGGTCCGGTATCAGTAGGTCCACAATAGCTTTATGTCTGCGGTACATACTGATCCTTTCCATAGCTGTGCAGACCAAGCTTGTCAGGATCCTTTGGTGGTAGTTTGCAGTATCCATTCAGGCAACACCTTTGTTGTGAAGGACCACTGTTGTTGTACACTGCTCTTTGGGTACATATCCTGTGGTAAGGCTGACATTGGGCAGTAGTGTGATTTGGCATTCCATTATTCTTGGAGTCCATGTTGGCCTCAGCCCAGGACACCATCACATACCTTTGCTGCTGTATGTTTTGCGTTGCAGATGATGGCTGTTACCTCAGCATCTGCAATGTCAGGGGACCAGCAGTCTGCTGGGATAGATATTTTGCATTCTGGGGGGGGGGGGTGTTTGCACTGCACCTGTCAGGTTGTATGTTGGCAATATGTGTGTGTGTTTGGTATGTTGTTTGTAATATCTGTGTGATTCGGAGCATATCTGTGGATTCCCAACATGGTTCCTAACATCAGTTAAGTAAGCCTTGTGATTATCCTTAGTGTACTGTACAATTTGTATCTTCATAGGTTCATGGGTTCATACTAGGCTATCCACCCTAGGGCATTAGTAAGCCAAGCCAGAGTGTGTGCGTCTTTCGCCGCCCCTTGCTGTGTGACTATTATGGCCATTTATGATTTTCTTTACTGTGCCTCTGTCTGGACGTGACACAGTGAAGACCCCGAGTGTACATGTACGATCATCCATCCACTTGGCAATATTCCTGTTGAGGGGTGTCAGTGAGGGGCTCTGCCTAACATGGATTGGCATCCTGTTTCTGGGTGTGGGGAGCCTCTGGGTTATGTATCTGTCCCTCCAGCACATCCTATTTCATTATGTGTTGAGGCTGACATCTGTCATTCTCACAGCTCCAATGGCTTTGATTTCCTGTGGTGGAGCATGTCCATTACTCCTGTGTTGGACATGGCCTTGTACAACAGACATACAATGCCTCTGTGTAGGCAGTCTGTGACTGCATTCAGCTGGGGTGTCTACAGCCAGGCAGCATATGACATATATTTGACACCCTTTATCCTCTTAGTGGGGTATCTTTGAGGTCTTCTGAACCACTGCAGGTGTCAGGTACGGTACATCTCATATGAGTCATTGTACTAGATTATGGGTCTGATAAGGGAACAGTACAGGGGAACAGTGACCTCTGTTGATGTAGATGTGAATCCTTTCATGATACTGTGTCCAATATCGACAGTCTTCCTAGCCACATTGGCATTGTGAGTTTCACATGACAGGTTACTGTCGACTTGTGTCTCTAGGTCCATGATTACTCCTTGCATACATAATGGTTTACCACCTATGTGGTAATTTGTGAGTACCTTGTCTGGTATTTGGTGGGACATTCATACTGTCCAGTGTCTTCAGGATGTCTGGGTGGGGTTCTTGTGCGTGAGAGTGTGGTCTGTTGCATGCTACAGACTGTACAGCACATGGGTGGTCTCTGCTGCTTCGTGCATTGTCAGTTACCTGGCCGTATGGGTGTCTGTGCTGCATATGGATACTCCCCCTCCTTTGATGTTCCACGTTATGTTATCATGCATTATGACCCCAACACCTGGACGAAAGCATCAAAGGATCTCCCAGTTTCACTTAAGGAGACAGGATGTCTACAGATAGAGGTTTCTTTCTATTGGCTTGAAACAGAAATAATTACAAGGTTGAAAATGTTAAAGTGTTTAACTGTTTTACAACTTCCAGTTCTAGGCAAATATCTGAGAGGTAAGTATTTCTCACAGAAAAAATGTTAAAATATGTTTCTATCTGTTAGCCTGGGAACTGAAGGCAGGTGACAAATAGTGATGTCATCCAGCTGACCCAGCAGTAATGTTTTGATATTAATTTGGGAACTCTCTCAGAGACTGTGTTTTTTGTATTTGTCTTTGGGCAGGAAACATCCGTCTTCAGCACTTCTGCCTTGCTAATAGTAAGTAACTAGGAAAAATATATTTTAGATATAGATAGGAATATAGTAAAGATTAGTTTAGATGTTTTCTGTGTTTATTTGAGACTGTCCTGCAATTTTATTTTAAAATATTTCCTGTGATTCTGAACTCTGAAGTGATTGTGTCTGTTGAATTGTTGTATTGTCTTGTTCTTTTATTATTTATTATTAAATATATTTAAACCTTTTAATTGTGGCTGGCTTGTTTAGAGATATTTAAGCTCTTAGCGTACTTGCATATGTATTTGGTGACACTGTATATATCACTCCTAAATAACCTTGAAAGTCTTAGTCACACTTACCATTTGGATAATAGTAACATTACACAGTAGAATTGGTCACCCTTTGGGAAGGGCCTTATAGTAGCTGATAAGTACTGGCTTGTGGCAGCTGATACGACCTTAAAGTCTGGGAAAAAGGGGGCATAGCTAGTGAGCCTGTGCTAGACTTTCCCAGGAGTGTCTGTGTGTTGGTATATAAATCAAATCACAGTGTGTGTGTGTGTGTGTGTGTGTGTGTGTGTGTCTGTGTGTGTGTGGATGCACAAGCATGTGTGTCAGCTACATGGGCAGGGACACGAAGCACTGGTTGGACAGTGAGGGTACCGGAGATTTTGGCTTGGCCACTTGACTGAGATCTTAACCCTGTAGCTATGCCAGTGGGGAGGCATATTGGGGATCAGGAAAAAGAGAGAAAAACCAGCCCCAGACTGACTGTGATCTCTGTGTGCTTTTAAGGGAAGTTGTACTTTACTGTGGGTGCAGTTGTCATCCTCCCAATGTGTACATCTCTCACTGGTGCTAGTGGTGAAGATTGAGGCTCCTTGATTAATCGGCCAGTGCAGGGGCGTCACACTCACTTTGAAAGATGCTGATGTCTGTGCAGTCTCAGAGACATAGTTCAAGGCCTCAGAGAGTATCTCAGCTATGCAGGGCTATAATACCTTCCAGATGTTCAGACCACAAAAAGAACATGAAAAAAACAAGGGATGAGGAGTGTCCATCTTCATTAAACACAAATACACCACTAGACAGTACGACCCCCTAGAGTTACTCCAAGTCCAACTAATTGTAAGAAAGATCTCCCTGCATGTCATTGTTAGCTATAGATCCCCCATCGTGAACCAGAAAAACCACACAGCCTACCTGGACTTACTTGAGTCACTCTCAGTACAGCCAAATACTCTGATCATGAGTGACTTTAACTATCTTTCCATTGAATGGGTAACATATATGAGCAAAAAAGCGCTCATTCAAAGGTTCTTCGACTTTGTTAACACAAATGCTCTGGAGCAGATAGCACCCCCACAAGGGGTCTAACATCCTTGACACAGTGCTCACCAACATGTGGCATCACTGACCACCCCATGTGTGGGACCCACTCTGGTAAAGTCCAAGCATAAATCAGTCTCATTTGAAGTAACAATTGTACCTGACCCATCTTCAAGAGCAAAAAGGTTATACAATTTCTCCAAAGCAAACCATAGACTACTGAGTGATGGTATCAATAGTTTCAGACCCCCTGCCAACAGTGACAGCAATGACCACTATACTGAGGTGTGTACAAATGTCCTGTATAAATACCTATATAAATGTATAGACTCAGCCATACCATAATGGATCAAATCAAGATCCTCAAAAAAAAAAAATCCACCCTACAGGATATCCAGCATAAATAGGTTATAAAATAAGAGAAAGAAACTGCTGTCAAAAAACAAGAGGGTATGGTCCCAGTAAGGGGAAAGAACTCCATCCAAAGCATAAACAAGCAGATTAGACATCTTGTAAAGTCCTCTAAAGCTAATTACAAAACTAAATTAGCATTCCTAACTAAGGAAAATCACAAAGCATTATTTAGCTAAGTCTGAAATCTAAAAGGGAAGGCTCAGCTTTGTGCTTAACTAGCTGTGGATGGTACCACTTATACCAAACCTGAGGACATCACCGACCTGCTAGCGGACACATTTGGCAAAAACGTCATCCCCCTGTCCCTACCAATCATACCCCCTAACATACCTGTCACCAGTCCTCTGCCTAATATCTCCAGAGAGCAGGTCATAGTCGCACTCTCCAAGGCCAAAAACACAGCCTCAATGGGACTGGACAACATCCCTGGCTGCTTATTAAATGGTCTAAAACAGGTGTTAGTGGAACCACTGAGCATGCTCTTCAATCTCAGTCTAAGCATGGCTTTGTCCCAGATGAGTGGAAAACAGCAACTGTAATCTCCTTGCACAAAGGGGGTCCCTCAACTGACTCTGGGAACTATAGACTCATAAACTTAACCAGCCTTATCTGCAAGGCTATGGAGAGAATCATGATGGACCTTATCAACAAGGATATAGGTGACCTTCAGACTCTTGACTCAACCCAGTTTGACTTCATTAAGGGCAGATCTTGCCTGTAAAGCCTGGTGGACTTCTTCAAGAATGTCACCAAGACCCTGGATGAAGGCAATATACATCACACTGCCTATCTTGACCTAGCCAAGGCCTTTGAAACAATCCCTCACTCATGCATCATTTAGAAAATCCCCCCCCCCCCACACACACACACACACACACACACCATCAAGGAACTCCAAGAAAAAACTCAGGCAGCCCTCCAAAATATTGAAAACTACTTAACATCCCATCAACTTATACTTAACCCCAATTAAACCAAACTTATGGTCTTCTATAATACCTTAACAACAACAATCAACCACCTATCTGTATTTCCTCCTCCAATGGCACAAAGATAAAATCTGTTGAACATACAAAACTTCTTGGTGTCACAACTAATAGTAGACTTCAGTTTGACAAACACCTTGTACCAACAATTAAAAAGGTTCATGACAAATTGGGTTCTCTCTATAGGGCTAAATTGTATCTTACTGACCATACCAGCCTCGCAACAGCCAGAATCCATCTCTTATCTTCCCTGCTTTACTGTTCACAAATATTTACCAGTCTTCGCAAATCTGAATTGAATAGCCTTGAATCTTGCTATGACAAAATAGCCAAATTTGCCACTAATTAGTATAAAAGATCTCACGATTGCACTGCCCTTCTCCAGCTGAACTGATTAGAACTCCCTTGCTTGCTTACTCTGACTCAGCAACCAACTGCCCATATAGTCTTATAAAAACCTGACAACTGCCCAGCTCTATCTGACCTTGTCCAACCCTATGCTAACCTAAAATCTCTTAGGTATGCTGATACATATCATTGCCAAACACTGGAATTCACTGCCTCAGCATATTCTGTCCATCAATGATACACATTCATTTAAACAGTCCCTAAAGGAATACTTCACTAAACATAGGCTTTGCTCATGTTCTCCACTAGACTGACTAATTTAACTTCATACTGTCTAGCTTCCTTCTCTCCGCCACCCATTGTCAATATTTCTTGGTAATTGAGCCTTCTTAGATTCATGTGACAGTACTTCTGGACACCACCATGGCAATTCCAATGTTTTAACTTTTTATTCCATCGTAAAAGACAGAATAATAAAACAATAAAGCTTTATGTAAGCGCTTTCAGGTTTTGATATACCCTTCTTCAGACGAATAGCTTCTCACAACTAACCAAACATTTAAATAACCACAACTTGGTGCCAAAATCTGCCTTAAAGAAATATTGACCTTATTATTAAAAGATGTCAGTATTAACATTTCATTTAGCGTGTTTCTCATTTTTAACATACTTATTATCATCTGTAGGTATATCTTGTTAAAAACAGTCTTAAATATATTTAAATATAAACATTCATTAAAACAGTATATTGCATTCTAAAATCTAAAATCTAAGTGTTGCATAAATAATAATATATAAATAATACTAATATTAGTCATTAATTCATGCATTCACCTTCCTATGACTCATAAATTAATATATAATAAACTAAAAACATATATATATATATATATATATATATATATATATATATCAAGTGCTCTACATTATGAATTAAAAGATTAAGAAATGTAACTCTTATATATGAAATGCATGTACACATACAAGTATACTCTTTATAATTTATGTCTTAGCGGTCTGTCTCTCAAAAACGGTTTTATAGTTGTCCTATCATTCAAGCCCTTACCTTTATCAGATTGCATACAGATAATTCATCTAATTTCTTCCTGCTCTGCAAATTTTTTAGTATTACCTAATCTACTATTTTTAGCAATCATTTCTATGACCATAAATTTGAATTCATGGTCCATCCCATTATTTAACACATGTTCTGCCAGTGCATTAGTTTAATCTTCACAATTTATTGCATATATATACTCTCTCACCCTCTCTCTCAATGTCCTATTTGTCTTGCCTATATAGAAACTATTACATTTTTGGCAACTCGCTAAATAGACTGTCTCTTGTTTTACAATCAGCATATTGCTTAAAATAATATATCCTCTTTGTGTCTGGATGCACAAATGTATCTGTCGCCATCATATAAGGACTCTGATTACATCCTCTACAGGGAAATGTCCCTTGTCTATCAGATGAAATTTTCTTTTAATTATTACTTTCATAGCACAATAACCTTTTCAAGGATTTATTATTGCGATAACTATAACTGGGTTTATGTCCCACTATATTTCTTATTTCTTCATTTGCATTCAATATAGCCCAGTTCTTATCTATAACTTTCCATATGCCCTTATTATTATTTGAGAAGGGAATGTTCAATCCAACCTGTGTTACAGATTGTCTAATTTCCTTTTTCTCACTAACTGATATATCATTTTTCTTCTTATAGTATGGTTTCCCTTTTCCATTTCTATCTATAACTGTGGGGTCTAAGAGGACATCACTTCTTCTATTAGAATAACCCCTCTGCAAAAATTAGTTCCTTAATTTTTTATGGTTTGACTACATTTATTATCTTCAGTGGTTAAATGTGATATTCTTCTCCCTTGATTTATCACAATGTTCTGAAATACATGCCCTGGATGCATACTTGTACGATGAAGCAAATTGTTTTTTCTACATTTTTTCCTATATAATGCTATAGTAAAGGCTTCATTTTCTCTAGTGATAAGAACATCTAGAAATTCAGTCTCAGTCCTTGACCATTTGCCTTCAAAATTCAAAAAACTTGTAGTGTGATTGATGTATTCTATAAATCCTAGTAAATCAATCTAATTTCCTTTCCAAAGAAAAGACACATCGTCTACAAATCCTTTCTAATACATGATGCTGTCAGCATATTCTGACTCAAAGACATCGGTCTTCTCCCACTGGGCCATTACCAAGTTAGCATATGAATTTGCACAGGGCGTGCCCATTGCTACTCCCTGTTTCTGCAAATAATATTCATCATTGTACATAAATACATTGTTCTCTAATATTAATTCTAACAGTGTCATGCATTTCATTATTATATTGGAATCAACATGATTGGAGCATAAAAATAATCTCAGAAGTTCAAGTCGTTCTTTGTTAGGGATCATTGTAAATAATGATTTAACATCTAAGGTTACTAGCCATACATCCAGTGCATCAATCTTATTTCCTATCTCTATACTAAAAGTGTTAAGGAACTCTTGTGTGTCTTTAATTATACTACTTGTTTTCCATACTAATTCCTTGAGTTGATTTTCAACGTAAATAGAGAGTGGTTCTGTCAACCACCCTCTACTTGAAACTATCGGTCTCATTTGGGGTTCATATAAATTTTTGTGTACCTTAGGAAGACCTCTAATTGTTGATATGGTGGGTAGTTCTACTAAAAAGTATTTATAAAGATCAACATTTATAACAGTGGGCAATAGTAAATCATATAGATTACTGTGCATATTATTAATTATTTTGTTAAGCTGTATTTTATTAATCATTTTATATGTATCATCTTCATATAACATAGTTCTCATGGTTTCATCATAATATTGTTTATCTAAGGTGACTATGGGACCCCCTTTATCTGCGGGCCTTATTATGACTTCTTCATTGTTAATTAGGCTAATTAAAGCCTCATATTCTTTATTACTTAAATTGTGGAACTTATGATTCTTATCAGTTTTGTTATTGCACATATTTATTAAATCCTTTTCTACTGATTCTTCAAAAGCTTCTAGCATGGGATGTAGATGGGGTATAAATACACTAGGCTTTTTATAAATGCATGCATCATGTGTAGATTCATTTTTATAAAACATTTTCAGAGCAATATTCCTAACAAATTTCTTCACATCTAATATAAATTCAGTTATATCAGCAGTTTTAGAGGGTATAAAAGAAAGTCCTTTGTTGAGCAATGTCTTTTCATGAATCTGTAATGAATATTTAGATAAATTCAATACCAAGTCAGAGTCACTTACTTCTGAAATTTGTTCTGTGGGTGTGTCAGTTCTCCAGACATTTTCTGTTTCTTGTTGAACCTTACATGAGTCCATTTCTTCATTTCCCTGATGGGAAGTGTAAATGGATGACCAGTTTGGTCTAAAAAAGAGTTTGTTATTCCTGTCAATGTTGTCTTTCTTCTTACATCTGCACTGGAGTTTTCATTTTCATGTATTACTATAACACCCATATTTTCTTGATTAGATGTAGATGCCTTCACTTCTTCTTCTATTAAACTAATATGTTTGGCATTAGATTTCATTCCATGATCTTTTGGTAGACTCACATTGGTTGTTAACTTGACTTCATAACTGCTAACTAAAGCCCTAGTTGATCGACTTCCTCTTTCTTCCGATAATTGTGTAGAAATGTCATTTAGATGATCTAATTGATTTTCAGTGCCATCCTGTCAAGAATTACTTGTATAAACAGACTGATTCTGCTTGGGAATTTGTTGACTACTATTCCCATTATCTCGTTCTCCAGTTCTTCCCATTCTTTGTGCTTCTCTCGGCCAAGAGAAGACAAGACCTAGATTAAAATCTTTAAGGTCTCGTTCTAATTTTCTCTTTTTGGTTAACAGTAACTTGCGCTCAAGATTGTTCACATAAGAGCACATATTGTCATAGAATTCAATGCAGTCCGCATCGTTGAGAAATGATTTGATTATACTCTGTTGCTCGACAATTTCATTATTAACGTTGTTCTCGATTATTACATATTTTTCAATAAGCAGTTTCATATATGCATAACTAGTGTCAATATTGAGTGTTTGCCATTTGGCAAGTAACTCAGGATACAGCGTTCCAAACATTGGCATTTTTAAAATTCTAAGCCCTCTCGGCACTACTTGGAAGCATAGACATGCCTCCATATGTTTACGCTGCCACTGAGTATTTTTAAGTTTGCTAAATAAATTCTCAATCTTGCGTGTATGTTGCTTAAGTGCATAGTCCGTTTCATGCTCTTTATTTTCAGCATTAAGTAAGTCTGTTCTATGAAACTGCAATAAAGCATTCGCTTCCGCTTTCATTAATCTTGTAAAAGCAAGTTCCATTTCAGAAACATGTTTACCTTCTGATGTAGGTTCTGGGTTATAATCCAACTCAATTTAATTTTCATTGTCATTGGCCATGTTACTATCAACTGCCACACCAAACCGAAAGTGTAGAAACAAAGAGGCAGCTGCAGATTGAAGGTATCCAGACAAAAAAATAAAATATTCTTGTGACAGTACTTCTGGGCACCACAACGGCAATTCCAATGTCTTGGATTTTGGTGGATTTTGGCATCAAGTTATGGTTATTTAAATGTTTGGTTAGTTGTGAGAAGCTATTTGTCTGAAGAAGGGTATATCAAAACCTGAAAGTGCTTACATAAAGCTTTATTGTTTTATTATTCTGTCTTTTACATTGGAATAAAAAGTTAAAACATTGGAATTGCCATGGTGGTGTCCAAGCATAATTGGGCAGATGTGTTTAGACAGAATGGTGTGCACTTGTCAAGATAAGGAAAGATAGTTTTTGCAGCATATATGTTACAATATTTGACTAACACAAGCAGGATTTTTGCAGGTCAGAAATTTAACAGATCACAGATAGCAAGTGCCTCTAATGGTTGTTAATGCCAGGAGCATTAGTAATAGTTTATTTATTAGAAAATTTGCTACATTTCCATGCAATTGTTGTTTTTTTGTGACTGGAAACTAGTTATGTTTTTACTTTAACATACATTCTAACAAAAAATCAGGTAGAGGTGTTATGATTGGGAGTAAAGATTGTTATAACACCTGTGATTATTATATGTTCAATGATAACACCATTATACTGTAGATTGTGTAACTATGACAATAAAGACAACTCTATAACTATTGTTAGAGTGTACAGACCACCAAAGCCAAGTGCTGATGAACAGAGTAATTCATATATTTCTTGCATGAAACACAGAAGGGAAAAATAATAGTGGCTAGAGAATTAAATTTACCAAAAGCAGACTGAAATAATATTGATTCAACATTAGAAAGGAAATTATTTTCAACTTATGTTCCAGAGTAACAACTGCTTCAGACTGTAAAAAAGCCTACCACGCAACAAAACATTCCAGGCATTGTTTGTGTTTCTAAGGAAATGACTGTTAACATCATGTCATGTTTTATCACTGTTGATCTGCAGTGATCATGGAGTTATAAATATTGCATTTTTGCTAAATAATTCCGCCAAACCAAAATTTAAACCAGTGGACAGAAGATTCATAACTGACTATGTGGATGCAAAACAGTCACTGTGTAAAACTAATAGGAGTAATGAATTCAGTGACAAAAACAGCAGAAGAAATGCGGCAAGTTTTGAAAGAGAAATTGTTTGACTGCAAAAAAAAGTTTAACATCAGGATCTAGACACAAAATGCCAGGAGAATATACTGTATTTCCATAAGAACAAAATATATGATTAAGGAGAAATACAACATATATAAGAAATAGAAAGGAGGTCACACAACCTTGAAAACTGAAATAAACAAGCTGGATAGACAAATTCAAATTAAACACTGTGCGAGACACGATCAAGAAAAAGTTGAAGGAAATTTACATAATTATACTGAGTATGATAGGAAACCATTTCATAGATACGTAAGATGTGGTAAGAGTAAATACATACAAGGTGATAATCTATGTGTAGATTCTAAAATTTTATTCTCAAACACAACAAATTATAGATATATTAACAAAATCTTATGAAAAGCAGTTTTACTTCACAAAGAAGGGGATAAATTGTCCAAATAACAGCCAGGTAATTTCAAACACTGAAATTAAATTGTATACATTAAAAAAGAACTATGGAAACTGGACACAAACAACGCACAAGAAGGAGACAGAATTAGTAATAATGACCTGAAAGCACTTTGGCATGAACTTACAGTGACATTATATCTACTATTCATTCTGTCATTTAATTATGGGGAAATTCCTAAAGATTAAAGATATGCACTTATTAAACCTACCTTTAAGGGAAAGGGGACTAGGATAAACCCACAGTCCTGAAATTAAAAAAAAAAAGTGGAGAAGGTTGTTTTGGATAGATTATTGTTAGAAATGGAAACATTGGGAATTGAAACCATACATCATGATGCATATGTTGAAAATACTTATTTTAATTACCTGTAACTTGACGTTGTATAACAATATATTAACAACTATAAATGACAAATTGTGCTGTGATTTAATTTATATAGACAACTTCATCATTTGATCGGTTCATACACAAAGCACTGATTAATAAATTAGATCAACTAGGTATTGATATAATCTTGATAAGATGGATAGCTGCATGACATACAGCTAGGACATGGCAAGTATCATGCAGTAACTGGACAGGTAAAATTCTAGGTTATAGTAAGGGTGTGTCACAGGACACTGTCCTAGGTCTACACTTATTTAGGTTGATTCTTTCAGATCTAGCTTTTTCATCTGAGGCATTCCTTAGTCTGCATGCATATGACTTGAAAATGGGTAAACAGATTACATTTGTTACATAGGCCATGTCTGCAGAATAACTTGACTAAATTGACAATTTGAGCACAGTAGGCCGATAAATACATCAAAATTTAATATGAGATTTTGGAAACATAGATTGAAAGGCGAATATATAATACAGCACATAATGACTGAACCTTTAATGAACTGGGCAAATAGATAGGTCCAGATTTGAGTTTTTCTTTATCATATCAACCGATTAGTTAAAGATAGTTACAAAACTATAGGTTATATAAAAATGTATAAAGTCAAGGAAATCAGAAAAGATGAAACTGTTGTTTGTTAGTTACATTAGACCCAAACTTGTGTATAGAATAACAATATGGAAACCTTATAAGAAAAAAAGCATGAGTAAACTGAAAAGAGTAGAGTGGAAATATACTAAGGGCATCCACACGTGAACATTGAAGTTATTATGAATGACTAAAATATCTGAACTTGTACAGTGCCTCATGCAGACATTTAATAGGAGACATTAATGAGGTATATAAAGTACTTAGAAACAACTACCTCTGAGAATGTTTTTGGTTATCTAAACATAGTAGAGAATCATCCAACAACCTACAGATTTGTAGAATATTATATTATATATATTATATTAGAATGTTTTGTAATATTTTGGAGATTTTCTCCCCGGGTTTCTGCTGAAAATGTGTGTGACACCCCAACACTGGCCCAGTAATTAAGGAGCATCAATCCTCACCACTAGGAACAGTTGGGGATGTACACACTGGGCGGATGACAAGTACACACAGTAAAGTACAATTTCCCGAGTACACAGAGACCACAGTCAGTCTGGGGTTAGTTTCTCCCTCTTTCTTCAGCTCACCAATAAAACTCCCCACTGACACAGCTATAAAACTGAGTCCTTAGCCAGGGTTCCAAGCCAAGCCCTTCAACGCACTCTCTGTCCAACCAGTGCTTCATGACCCTACATAAGTAGCTGACATAAACACACTCTTGGAGATATGTTTTACACACAGACACACACACCTGGGAAAGGCTGGCACAGATTTACTAGCTATGCTCCCTTCTGCCCAGACTATAAGGTACTTATCACTGCCACCAGAACCCCTTATCAGCTACTTTAAGGCCCTTAACAAAGGGTGTCCAATTCTACTGTGTAATATTACTATTAAATCAAATGGTATTTTGACCAAGAGCAAGGCTATTAGGAGCGCCTTGCACAGTGTCGCCAAATAGATATGCAAGCACTCTAAGAGTGTAAATATGTCTCACAAATATCAGCCACAAAGATAGGCTTAAAATATTTAATAATAAACAATAAAAGAACAAGAAAAAAACTCAGTAAACCATCACAGTAACTTCGGAGTTCAAAATCACAGGGAATATTTAAAACAACATTGCAGGACAGTCTCAAATAAATACAGAAAACATCTAAACTAATCTTTACTATATTCCTTACTGAATCTAAAGGAAATTACTGTAACCCAGATAACTTACTTACAGCAAGGCAAGACAGATTCAGTGAGTGGATGTTTCCACCTGATGCTACCAGGTCAAAGACAAAATACAAAATGCACAGTCACTCTCTCAAAGAGTTCTTAATATCAAATATTACTGCTGGGATACTTGCAGCATGACATCACTTTTTGTCACCTGACTTTAGTTTCCAAGCTAAACCCCCATTGTCAGAAACTACCAGCATTTAGCATCTCCCTGTGAAAACATATAGCCTTCAGATGTTTGTAACTGCTAGAAGACATAAAACAATAAAACACTTATAAGACAATGCAACCAGCATTTAGCATCTCCCTGTGAAAACGTATAGCCTTCAGATGTTTGTAACTGCTAGAAGACATAAAACAATAAAACACTTATAAGACAATGCAGAAGGCTCCCTAGTTGTAGACATACTGTCTCCTAGCTGCATTGAAACTAACTTTTATGGCACAGTTATAAAATAATTTAATTTCAACCATTTTTCTAAAGGTTTGCAAGTTAACCTTGTATGTGCCATCTCCCACTGTTAAAACATATACATTTACACAGTTACAATAGTTTATATATATTTCTGTTCTAATCCAGCAGGGTACACTGTGGTCACATCTCTAAGCTCAGCACTGTACAAACCCTTTTCACACACACTTCTGTACCAGCAGTTTGATATACACATAGAATACAGTTCTAATACATTTGCAATACAAGCATATGAATCATGTTGACATTCACAGCTGACAATCATTTGCAACAGTCCAGATAGCTGGGCTGGCAGTGTCTGCTTCTGCCACACTGCTATATAAATCATAAATACCATATAAATATTTATAAAATTTCAGCAAGCTGGGCTGGTAATATTTCCTTTTGTCAAGAAAGTCAAAAAAGTTTAATGCAGAGCTTTCGGGTAAACCACCTTCACTGAAGAAGGGTGGTTTACCCGAAAGCTCTGCATTAAATATTTCCTTTTGTGACACCCCCCCTGAACACTCAAGCTAGTTTTTCAAGTGACCCTTGGGAAATGCTGCTTGAGAGGGTTGACAATCTGGCAATACATTACCCCATACCCTGTTTTAAGATACTAGCTGCCTTGCCATTGCTGACTTCAGTACAGTGCTGCACTGTCCTGTCATATGCCTGTTCAAAGAATCTCTCAAAGCTTGCACTCCATAATCATTTGGTATTGTTGTAAAGAGGTTCTTGACATCTAATGTCACCAATATAAGTTCTTGAGCTAAAGAATCAATTTCCAACTGATTGATACCATCCAATAAATTGTAGGTATCCTTTAGTATAGTTGGAATTGCATCAACTAGGGGTCTCAATGTGTTCTCTAGATATTTAGATATAGTAGAAGTAGCCCACCCTCTACCTGACACAATCAGGCGTAGAGGTATTGGAAAAACACAATTATGAACCTTGGGTAGTCCTTTAATAGATGGAATCAGGGGAGATTCTATATATAAAAATTCATAGGTTGCCTTATCTATTTGTCTGCACATCAATAAATCATATATATTATCATGTACATTCCATATAATTCATTCTATCTCTCTACATGTAACCACTTTATATGTGCTTTCATCTTGAAGGAGTGTCTCCATGTTTTTAACATAATCTGAAGTGTCCAAAAGGACAACTCCCCCTCCCTTGTCTGCTGGTTTTATAGTTAGTGTCAAATCATCTCTTAAGGTTTCCAAAGAACTGATTTCCATGCTAGTCATATTAAAATAATTACACTTCTTATACATAGTGTTAGAATAATATTTATAAAAATCACATTCACATGTTTTTATAAAGCATTCAACACTCAAAGGAAGTGGAGGTATAAAACTACTTTTCTTCCTAGTTGTACCAACATTTGAACTAATAAAAGCTTCATTGTCTTTAAAAAACACTTTTAGTGTGACAGATCGTCCAAACAACCTCAGATCTGTAAGCATTACATTGATCTTGCTGGTTTGAGATGGTATAAAACCAAGCCCCTTGTTCAGTAAAGTTATATCAGAATCAGTTAAATCATATTTAGAAAAATTAAAAATCAACAAACTCAATTCACTGTGTTCTTCATCTGTGCATACCTGTCCTCCGAGAACTTCCTCCTCTTGCGACCCCTGCTTTGTGAGCGGTCCCTCACATAATTCGATTGCTTTATCAGATAAGGTAAAAAACGCATATCCTCTTGACACGCTGATGTGTTCTTTGGGTATGCTCCTAGCCTCACATCTCTGGTGGTGTTACGAAGCATCTGTTGATTAGGTGGTGGAGTGTCCCTGTTAGGAGATGTAGATACCCCCGCCATGTCCTCAGCTGGTCTATCCAGCATGGTCGTAGTCGTCGTAATTCCAGCTTCCTGACGCTCTCGGTTGCATTGTGATGCAGACTTGTCATTCATCGATGACGTGTCGACAGCACCAACTCTCGTTGCAGTTGCCATAGTTACGTTGCTTCATTGTACCCTCAACCAAAACAAAGATGTTGTAACGCGCCAAAGTCATTATTATCTCTACATAGCTTGCGTTGTTTGATAAACTTTAATTTCTCACTGTAAATATTAACTTGTGAGTGAACATAGTGATTTTCTGGTATTCTTTCTCTGCTAACAATCATTGCAAGTCCTTAGTAAAAGCTTCTACCTTGTTCTGCAACTCTGTTTCAATTGGTGAAAAATACTCTAACAGTAATTTTATGTAATTAAACCCAAGTTCAATGTTTAGGTCCTGCCATTTTTTCAGCAGGGTAGGGTGTTGTACACTGTACGTAGGCATACATAAGACACGCATACCCCTGGGAATAATTTTGAAGTGCAAACAAGCCTCTAAGTGCCTCCGTTGCCAGGAATACCTCTGTAACTTGAAAAGGTCATTCTCTAATTCCTTCAAGAGGCCAATAACTCAATTATGTTGTCATTGTTACCTGAAGCCACCGGTGCATTAGCTTGGGTATTTAAATCTAGAGTCAGGAGAGGATTTCCTCATTGAAAAATGAGGCTGTCCCAATTATGTTAACTATCTCTGATCCCAGGATTGTAATCCAGTTCAGTGGAAGGTGTATCCATGGCGTGGAACCTCCGGTGATACAAAAAAAGCAAATACTGTAGTAGAAATCTCCGTATGGTCCCCAGAGAGTTATGCAGTCAGCCAAAACGATAAATTGAAGTAAAACACTGCAAAACTCACCACCAAAGATTAAAAATATCTCTCTTTATTAACGAACAGATGGATAAGCGCTTTCACGTACCTAAGTACACTTCATCAGATCTACTTAACTGTGCTTATCACTTCACTTTTATACTCAACTTTAAAAATAATTGATGCCAATTACAGCAAAAATCATTCAATCAATCATTCAATAAAACAATAAAATTGCTGAAATCATCCTTAAAGGGGCATGTCAAGATCTATCTATTAGACAATATAAATGTTGTTTATTTATTCATTTTATCTATTTGTCTGGTATATAATAACGAATGCTATATATGTTTTATATTACATTAGGTGCAATATTATTGTTGTATTTTATAAGTGCATTTATCCTAAAACAGTTCTTATATTAGAAATTCCTTCTAGTTGATGAATTGACATCCGTATGTTTAGGCATATGTGGCAGAATATCATTTTAGTATTTAATTATGTACATACAGGTGTAGTAAGATGAACTGAGGGATATATATGCCCCCATTAGTTATATGCCATATGTATATGTCTCCATATACTTTATTCTTTCTTTTTTATATACATTTTTATTATTACTTTTATTCATCAGTATATGGATTGGTTTTATATGTATATATACACATACTTTTAATATATTATAGGTATACTTTTTTATATATTTATCTAATTATTTATTTATTTAAATATTTGATATTTTAATACATATACATGGTACATGTTTGAGGTATTTATTATATTTGTATTTACATATCTCTTTATGCACAATATGCATTTTTTTCTGTGAGTAAGGTCAAACACACTTAATTAAGATTTAAGGTTTAAGATCAAAAAGATGTTCAATATATATGTGGCTTCATAGCCTTTGGCTTCCATGTCTATTATTCTCTATGCTTTCTATTGTCTAATAGATAGATCTTGACATGCCCCTTTAAGGATGATTTCAGCAATTTTATTGTTTTATTGAATGATTGATTGAATGATTTTTGCTGTAATTGGCATCAATTATTTTTAAAGTTGAGTATAAAAGTGAAGTGATAAGCACAGTTAAGTAGATCTGATGAAGCATACTTAGGTACGTGAAAGCGCTTATCCATCTGTTCGTTAATAAAGAGAGCTATTTCTAATCTTTGGTGGTGAGTTTTGCAGTGTTTTACTTCAATATATAAGAAATAGAAAGGAGGTTACACAACTTTGAAAACTGAAATAAACAAGCTGGATAGACACATTCAAATTAAACACTGTGCGAGACGCAATCAAGAAATATTTGAAGGAAATTTACATAATTATACTTAGTATGATAGGAAACCATTTCATAGATACGTAAGTTGTGGTAAGAGTAAATACATACAAGGTGATAATCTATGTGTAGATTCTAAAATTTTATTCTCAAACACAACAAATTATAGATATATTAAAAAATCTTATGAAAAGCAGTTTTACTTCACAAAGGAGGGGATAAATTGTCCAAATAACAGCCATGTAATTTCAAACACTGAAATTAAATTTTATACATTAAAAAAGAACTATGGAAACTGGACACAAACAATGCACAAGAAGGAGACAGAATTAGTAATAATGACCTGAAAGCACTTTGGCATGAACTTACAGTGACATTATATCTACTATTCATTCCGTCATTTAATTATGGGGAAATTCCTAAAGATTAAAGATATGCACTTATTAAACCTATCTTTAAGGGAAAGGGGACTAGGTTAAACCCACAGTCCTGAAATTTAAAAAAAAGTGGAGAAGGTTGTTTTGGATAGATTATTGTTAGAAATTGAAACATTGGGAATTGAAATCATACATCATGATGCATATGTTGAAAATACTTATTTTAATTACCTGTAACCTGATGTTATTTAACAATATATTAACAACTATAAATGACAAATTGTGCTGTGATTTAATTTATATAGACAACTTCAACATTTGATAGGTTCATACACAAAGCACTGATTAATAAATTAGATCAACTAGGTATTGATATAATCTTGATAAGATGGATAGCTGCATGACGTACAGATAGGACATGGCAAGTATCATGCAGTAACTGGACAGGTAAAATTCTAGGTTATAGTAAGGGTGCGTCACAGGACACTGTCCTAGGTCTACACTTGTTTAGGTTGATTCTTTCAGATCTAGCTTTTTCATCTGAGGTATTCCTTAGTCTGTATGCAGACGACTTGAAAATGGGTAAACAGAGTACACCTGTTACATAGGCCATGTCTGCAGAATAAATTGACTAAATTGACAATTTGGGCACAGTAGGCTGATAAATACATCAAAATTTAATATGAGATTTTGGAAACATAGACTGAAAGGCGAATATATAATACAGCACATAATGACTGAACCTTTAATGAACTGGGCAAATGGATAGATCCAGATTTGAGTTTTTCTTTATCATATCAACCGATTAGTTAAACATAGTTACAAAGCTATAGATTATATAAAAATGTATAAAGTCAAGAAAATCAGAAAAGATGAAACTGTTGTTTGTTAGTTACATTAGCCCCAAACTTGTGTATAGAATAACAATATGGAAACCTTATAAGAAAAAAAGCATGAGTAAACTGAAAAGAGTAGAGTGGAAATATACTAAGGGCATCCACACGTGAACATTGAAGTTATTATGAATGACTAAAATATCTGAACTTGTACAGTGCCTCATGCAGACATTTAATAGGAGACATTAATGAGGTATATAAAGTATTTAGAAACAACTACCACCGAGAATGTTTTTGGTTATCTAAACATAGTAGAGAATCATCCAACAACCTACAGGTATGTAGAATATTATATTATATATATTATATTAGAATGTTTTGTAATACTTTGGAGATTTTCTCTCCCGACTTCTGCTGAAAATGTGTGTGACACCCCAACACTGGCCCAGTAATCAAGGCACATCAATCCTCACCACTGGGAACAGTTGGGGATGTACACACTGGGCGGATGACAAGTACACACAGTAAAGTATAATTTCCCTTAAGAGTACACAGAGACCACAGTCAGTCTGGGGTTAGTTTCTCCCTCTTTCTTCAGCTCACCAATAAGACTCCCCACTGACACAGCTATAAAATTGAGTCCTTAGCCAGGGTTCCAAACCAAGCCCTTTAACAAACTCTCTGTCCAACTAGTGCTTTATGACCCTACACAAGTAGAGATTTGTTTTACACACACACACAGACACACGCACCTGGTAAAGGCTGGCACAGATTTACTAGCTATGCTCCCTTCTGCCCAGACTATAAGGTACTTATCACTGCCACCAGAACCCCTTATCAGCTACTTTAAGGCCCTTAACAAAGGGTGTCCAATTCTACTGTGTA